>NC_136524.1:47819391-47864391 GCF_053919585.1 Euprymna scolopes
GAGAGAGATGAGAGAGAAAAGAGAGAGATGAGAGAGAAAAGAGAGAGATGAGAGAGAAAAGAGAGAGATGAGAGAGAAAAGAGAGAGATGAGAGAGAAAAGAGAGAGAGAAAAGAGAGAGATGAGAGAAAAAAGAGAGAGAGAAAAGAGAGAGATGAGAGAAAAAAGAGAGATGAGAGAAAAAAGAGAGATGAGAGAAAAAAGAGAAAAGAGAGAAAAAAGAGAAAAGAGAGAAAAAAGAGAGAGAAAGAGAAAAAGAAAAAAAGTGAGACAAAGAAAAAAGCAAAGAAAAAGGGAGAAAAAAGCGAGGAAAAAGAGAGAAAAAAGCTAGGAAAAAGAGAGAGACGAGAGAAAGTGGAGAGAAAGAGAAGAGAGAGTGGAGAGAAAAAAAGAGAGAGTGGAGAGAAAAAAAGAGAGAGTGGAGAGAAAAAAAGAGATAAGAGAGAGAAAAAAAAAGAGATAAGAGAGAGAAAAAAAGAGATAAGAGAGAAAAAAAGAGATAAGAGAGAGAACAAAAAAGAGATAAGAGAGAGAACAAAAAAGAGATAAGAGAGAGAAAAAAAGAGATAAGAGAGAGAGAAAAAAAGAGATAAGAGAGAGAAAAAAAGAGATAAGAGAGAGAAAAAAGAGAGAAGAGAGAGAAAAAAGAGAGAAGAGAGAGAAAAAAGAGAGAAGAGAGAGAAAAAAGAGAGAAGAGAGAGAAAAAAGAGAAAAAAAGAGAGAAGAGAGAGAAAAAAAGAAAGAAGAGAGAGAAAAAAAGAAAGAGAGAAAAAAAGAAAGAGAGAAAAAAAGAGAGAAGAGAGAGAAAAAAGAAAGAGAGAGAAAAAAGAAAGAGAGAAAAAAAGAAAGAGAGAAAAAAAGAGAGAAGAGAGAGAAAAAAAGAGAGAAGAGAGAGAAAAAAGAGAGAAGAGAGAGAAAAAAGAGAGAAAGAAAGAGATTAAAAAAATAGATAAAGAAAAAGAGAAAGCAATAGAAACAAGGGACAGAGAGAGGAGATAGAAAGAAAGTAAAAAAGAAAGAGCGAGAAAAAGAAAGAAATAAGTAAGAGAGGGTGAGAAAATAGGAAGGAGAGAAAAGAGAGAGAGGAAGAAGAGTGAGAAGAGAGAGAAGGGAGGGAGAAGTGGGACAAGAGCAAAAAGGGGAAGAAAAGGAGAGAAGGGGGAAAGAGGGTGGAGGAGAGGGGGAAAAGAGAGAAGAGAGGGAAGATAGGAAAGAGAGAAGAAAGTGTGTGTGTGTGTGTGTGTGTGTGTGTGTGTGTGTGTGTGTGTGTGTGTGTGTGTGTGTGTGTGTGTGTGTGTGTGTGTGTGTGTGTGTCCAACTAAAACTTCAAAAATCCACAACAGACCCCACAAAGTTAGTATTTTATTTTTTAAATCAGCATAACGCTGGAAAAATAATATCTAAAATTTAGAAAAAAAAATTCATTCGTTGGAGTCAAATGGGGGGACTGAAAGGAACTTAGTTTTAATAGTTCTTTTGAGGTTTCCTTAATTTTATTTGGTGCTTTCAGTAACGACTCGTTTTATTTTTTCAATCTCCGCATAAAAAAAGAATTTCTCTTCCAAGAGGAAGGAGGAGGTTACAAACTTAACGCTGCAACATATATTTACTTTTTTTATGGACTTCAAGCAACACTGAGTAGCCAAGTTAGTAATCTGTAATATAAATTTCATCTGTCTGTTTAAATATATGTATGTATGCTTCATAAAAACTTTCGACATAGGCGACGGATTTTTATGACATTGGTATCATTTTGAAGCTCAACCCTTCGGACAACTTTTTATTACATTTTGTGATACAAGTCAGCATTACGTTACAATACGACATCAAATTTTGCTGAAATCCATTCAGCACTTAGTGTCTAAAAGAGATATGCATAATGTTAATTTGTTAGAATTATTATTGGATAAAAAAAAATAACTTACCGGTTCTGTTAAACTAGGATCTTTTTCAAGGAATTGAACCACACAGTATGCTAGCTGAGGGTGGTACACACTCAAAGATTTGACTTTGTGAAGAGGTAATAATACTTTTAGTAGGAATACTTTATGCTCTTCTTTCAATGGCAAGGCAAATCCATTAATAATACTGCAAAAAAAAAAGAAAAAAATGTGTGTGTGTATATATATATATATATATATATATATATATATATATATATGAAGAATAAAACATGTATAAATACATTTGAAGCCAAAACTGCAACGTGAAATTTTTTTATAAAATAGTTCAGGCATAGTTTAAAATTTTTTTGTAATATCACTGAGAAATATATTAAAATTTATATTGATATGCCATTATTACATTACTGCTATATATAATTCAAATTTAAACCTATGTAAAAAAAAAAAAAAAACTTGTATGTATGTATATATATGTGTGTGTGTATATATATATATATATATATATATATATATATATATATATATATTTATATATATAAATAAAAGTTGTTTTTTTTACATAGGTTTAAATTTGAATTATATATAGCAGTAATGTAATAATGGCATATCAGTATAAATTTTAATATATTTCTCAGTGATATTACAAAAAAATTTTAAACTATGCCTGAACTAGAAATAAGCCCCAAGCTAGGCCCAGACCAGAAATAGGCCCCAAGCTAGGCCCAGACCAGAAATAGGCCCCAAGCTAGGCCCAGACCAGAAATAGGCCCCAAGCTAGGCCCGGACCAGAAATAGGCCCCAAGCTAGGCCCGGACCAGAAATAGGCCCCAAGCTAGGCCCGGACCAGAAATAGGCCCCAAGCTAGGCCCGAACCAGAAATAGGCCCCAAGCTAGGCCCGGACCAGAAATAGGCCCCAAGCTAGGCCCGGACCAGAAATAGGCCCCAAGCTAGGCCCGGACCAGAAATAGGCCTCAAGCTAGGCCCGGACCAGAAATAGGCCCTAAGCTAGGCCCGGACCAGAAATAGGCCCCAAGCTAGGCCCAGACCAGAAATAGACACCAATATATGCTGCACACTAAGCTCAGCCCCAATATATGCTGCACGCTAGACCCAGCCCCGATATATGCTGCACGCTAGGCCCAGCCCTAATATATGCAGCGCGCTAGGCCCAGCCCCAATATATACTTTTTTTCTACCACTTATCAAGGCCCAGAGGATAAGGGTTATCGGTATACATTAGTCGATGTGGTTATAGCATAGTAAACATAAGTAGTGAGAATTTTTTAAATTGGATTATTTAGGGGGATGGTTCAAGAACTTGTTTACGTTGGACTTGAAGACAGATTGTAGTCAACTAGAAAGCAGGCAATCAGAAGAGAGTTCCACAGGCATGCCGTTCTAAGAAAGAAGCTTTGTTTATGGAATCTACATTTAGGTTTAGGCACAGATAAAGAGTGTGGGAAATTATTGATAGTGGCTTTGGCTAGAGAAGAGTTTTCCGTGAAAGTTTGGCAAGGTGGGACCATAGATTGGAGCTCAGATGAGCACTTGCCATGGAAATAACGATAAAGCAGAGACAGGCTCACAACACCTCTTCTGTGGGAAAGACGTTGCAGGGAAGAGAAAAGGGCATCCCCCACTTAGCTGCAAATTCTATTTTGAACTCTGTCATGGCAGGATAAGCTGCTGAGAGCTCCTGCCCAGATGTGGCAATAGTACTCTATCGTTCGCCGTACCTGGCTTTTATATAGGTAGAGAATTGCATCAGGAGTGAGATATCTACTGGGGCGGTAGAAGGATCCCATCATTTTTCCAGCAACCTTGGCAATGGATTTGATATACATGTTCCATTTCAGATCAGGAGTAAAGGTCAAGCCCAGAAGCTTGTCAAAACATGAAGCCTCCCCAAGACAAGAGTTGTTCATTTCAATTGATGCCAGGTGGGCATAAGTGCGTTGGTGATGTAAAGATAGAAGCTTGGTTTTAGATGCATTAAAATTAACCAGCCACCTCTTCCCCCATTGTACCATGTGCTCAAGATCAGAGGAGAGACAATCAGACAAAACTTGGTCGTTTACGGTCTTTGATGTGCTATCATAGATTGTAGTGTTGCCAGCATAAATGTCTACGAATGATGTGATTTAAAAGACCATTAATGTAGATCAGGAAGAGAGTTGGGCCCAGGATAGATTCCAGCTTTAATACTGTGAACTTCTGCCCATCAACCACTACTCTTATGAACCTATCAGAGAGAAATGATTTAATAATTGAAAAGACATTTCCAGCTATACCATAGCTGGAAATCTTGTGAAGTAGTCCATTATGCCATATATATCAAAGGCCTTTGATATATCAAGAGCAATTGCCCTAGAGAGGAAGCTTCCGTTGAGAGATTCGTTGATCCTATGAGATATAACTGGAAGCATGTTTGCTGTAGATCTAGCAGAATGGAAACCATATTGCACGTCACCAAGAAGGTTATTTTTGCTGAGATGGTTGACTACTTCTCTATTTAACACAGATTCCAGCAGCTTACTCATGACGTACAGCAGACTTATTGGTCTATTCTGAGAGGGAGATGAGCGATCATCTGAATTCTTAAATACAGGACATACTGATGAGATTTTGGGAAGCATTTCTCCTTAAGATAATACTTAAATAACTTTGTAAGTATGGGCACTAGTTCTGGTTGAAGCTTTTTGAGCACTATAATTGGAATGTCATCAGGGCCAGTTGCTTCACTGGAATCAAGGTTTTTGATTAGCTTGGCAACATCATGTACAGATATTTGTATGTCGCATAGCGTGTTTTCAGATACACGAGGAAATACTGGGAATTGGTGGCCTTTGCATGCTAGGCCCAGCCCAAATATGTGCTGCACGCTAGACCCAGCCCCAGTGTGTGCTGCACGCTAGACCCAGCCCCAGTGTGTGCTGCACGCTAGACCCAGCCCCAGTGTGTGCTGCACGCTAGACCCAGCCCCAGTGTGTGCTGCACGCTAGACCCAGCCCCAGTGTGTGCTGCACGCTAGACCCAGCCCCAATATGTGCTGCACGCTAAACCAAACTCAACTATACTGCAAAATTTTTACCAGTTTACTTTAATTGAGTTGCTAACATACAGATAATTAAAAACAAGGTAATGTATAATTGTGGATGTAATAAAACATTGAAATTTTCACCAAATTTGTAAAAACTTACCTTCCCAAGATTTCTAACAATTCTGCAATACCATTATGGTGTTCTGTTTCATAAATAAACCTATAATACAAAAAGCAGATTACCAAAAGTGAAATTTTTGCACGTTCACAGGTTCAGTCATCGGGAATAAAATCTCGAGCAATCTAATTACAAAGTTTTATTACATAATTTAGCAACTAAAATTCCAAGACTTGCAATAATTATGAACATGTATGGCTCGTCACATTTATGTACAACCACTGATTAGTACATACATCATAAAAGATTTTTCTGTATTTTTCTTTTTTATATTCGGTCAAATTTTGCATAAGAACCAAGTTTCTGTAATTAAAAAAGTTAGTACTATCTGTTGTCATTGAAGAGTTAGTCCTCATTGGTATTCCTTGGGAAAAACACAAGAGTTAATTTATGAACTCAGGTCTTACAAAGACAATCCTGCAAGGAATAATACAAAGAAGAAGGGGAAAGGACAGACAAAGAAAGAGGTGGGAGGACAACATCTGAAAGTGGAAAAGGTTGACACTGAGTAATATGCTTAGGAAGATACAAAAATCAGGAAGGTTTGAGAAAACTTGTTGCCAGATCATTTTTAGTACCTTAAAGGTCATCTAGACCATGGCACTGGTGAGGATTAGTGTTGGGACGATAAATCGGAACTGAAAAAAATCAGAATGTTTTGGAGTATTGAAATCAATATCAGAAAAATAAGTGCATATTTTCTGATACCACAAATGATTCTTTAAATTCATTTTTTTTTTTTTTTTTTTTAAAAAGGTAATTTTTCATGGCTCATTAATAATGAAAAGATAGATATTTTTGGATTTTAAATTATCAGTAAAACTAAAATGTATGGATTATCCTACAAGTGTATTTTCTTTTAACGTTTGCGAAAATATATACACATATTGTATGCGTTTTACTGTAATCCAAAAATAAAACAAAAACTATTTTTTTTATTATTTGAATCTTTTGAGATGAGTAATTTGTATATTCATTTATTTATTTATTTGCAAATTGTTATCCTCATCTTCATAGTTGTTTCAGAACATTCCAGCCAACTATTCCTGTGGCCTTCATCATGTGATTAATCACGACAGGATAGGAATGCTGAGTTTTAATTGTATCCTCAGTAATTACTGCTTCTATAGTTGTCGTCATCTCACCACGTTTTGGCCAGTTAGGTAAAAAAATCCTCTAGCCTGCTTGGAGTAGGATTGAAACTTATCTTCAGACAATATTCACCTGGAACCGACAAAGGCCAGAGGAATAGTTGGCTGAAATGTGAAACAACAACTACGAAAATGAGGATAACAGTCCGCAAATAAATAAATAAAAAATATATACAAATTACTCATCTCAAAGGATTCCAATAATAAAATAATACACCATTCGGTATAAACACGATGATGGAAAATCAGATAACGAAAAAATTTAATTTATAAGACAGAAAATTCAACCTCGATCACCCTTTGGGGCCCATGGCATAGTGGATGGAAGTGTTGAATCTCTACTGGACAAGGATATGACAGTGACCTCCCTTTGATTTAGCCTTGCTTTTGAATATCACTATAATATGAGTATTGTAACAACTAGCAGGACCCATTAACCGGCATTGCCCTGTGGAAGCATGAGAGATCCAGAACAGAATGGTTAAAGAACCCCTCCCCCATCCTCTCAAAAACAAATTAAAATACTGTTGTTGTTGTTGGTGGTGGCCACTGCAGTCCCTGGAAAATAGTGAACACTTGCAGCTGTGGCCCAATTGTAATAATCTGGTTTCCACTGTCGGGAATTTTTTTTTTCAGTGGCAGCTAGTGGAAGCCAGTCTGTGATTGTCAGCACTGATGGTTACTGGCTATTAGTGTTGGTTTGGGGCGATAACCTGCAGGTACTGGCTGATTATAAACAAAGCATTTATTAACTCTTTACATTGAGTGAAAACGGAGGAAGATAACTGCCTTCTATCAAAGACAGTGTATTTCAAGTCGGAAAGCGTTTTTTTTTATAAAAATAGTTCTTTTTTTTTATAAAAATAGTTCTAACACATTTTCTAAATAATAAAATACTCCACAGGAAGTAACAGTGGTAAGAAAACAAATAATTTAATTATCAACAGGATTTAAAAATCAAATATAGCATTATTAAAGTCTTGATAATCACTCCATACTCAAAAATTAAATATTGTCACCCGTAAAAAAATTTTTTTTTTTAGGGCAGTTTTTTTGGGAGAGGGGGGGGACATTTTGTGCATATTTACATTCTCAAACCTATGCTGTGTTTACATTTTGAGAGTGTTCCATCAGAGCAAGGAAAGAACAATATGTGTTTCATTACATTTTATGTTAGTTCTGTGTGCGCAACGAAAGAGTTAGCAACACGTATTAAAATGCCAATAGTTCTGAAATCTTTTGGTATTGTTTGTTAGCAAAATGTTTTTAGGATTCCAGTATTTAATGTTTAAATTTTATGCAATTATCAATGCTTCAAAGAGGCTGTATATGTATTTTAACAGAACTGCATCATGTGTTGAAGTTGATGTTACTGTACATGTTTGTGCGATTATCAAGTGTTAAAAAAACAGTATATTTTGTTTTTACTTATGCATGCATGTTAACATGCTGAATTGTTCAAAATAAGCCGCCAGTATTTATGAAACATTAGGATTATTTTAAGGTTACCAATAGTTAAATTTATGTATTTGAGCAATTATGCTTGTATTTGTTTTTTTAGCACTGTTGAGTCCTGTAGAGAAAGGTTAATTTTTTTTAAGCATTTGTTATTAATTTGTTAGGTGAAAATTTGCAATAGTTGCAAAACACTATGCCCTCACGTTTGCAATGGGTTTCTAAATAATCACATGATTAAATCATTGCACTTCAGTAAATGCATAAGTCCGAAAAGAATATAATGAATGTCCAAAGAAGAAAAGTATGAACATAAAAAAAAAGAACATTATTCATGAAACCGTGGCATATATTTGGTCCAAACATTGTCCTCCGCGTGTAGGTGATCAGAATAAGAAAAGAAAGTAATATACCCTAACAAATTAATAAGTATTTCTGCAGTTTAAATCCCGTTTTTCTGGGAGTCTCGCTTGGTAATGCTCAGCAAGCAACAAAAACTGCCAGATTATACAGAGTGAGCAAAAATAGAGACGAGTGAGCTGACAGGCAAAAATTGGAAGAAGACCTCCAACCTCGGAAACTGTTCTTAACATGGGGAGGTTGTGGGTGTTTATTCTGGAAGCCGTTCTTAATAAGTGGAAGTAAATGGTCTTTATACTACGCTGCGTTATGGAGTATAAAAAATACCTTTTTAAGGGCTGTTTAAACGTATTAGGTTGAAAAATAAAAGAAAAGAAAAAAAAAAAGAAAGTAGATTGTCATTTTTTGTTAAGTGTTAAACGACGCTGGGTTATGTCGTCAAAAAAAGATCAAAGGAACTTTCTATACACAATCAAAGGAACTTTCCATGCACAATCAAAGGAACTTTCCATGCACAATCAAAGGAACTTTCCATACACAATCAAAGGAACTTTCCATACACAATCAAAGGAACTTTCCATACACAATCAAAGGAACTTTCCATACACAATCAAAGGAACTTTCCATACACAATCAAAGGAATTTTCCATACACAAAGGAACTTTCTATACACAATCAAAGGAACTTTCTATACAATCAAAGGAACTTCCCATACACAAAGCAAAATTAAAAAAAAAAAAAAAAAAAACTTTTACAACAAAAATAACAAAAAAAAACAGTTGCCAATATAAAGAAATAAATAAAAACAGAAAAGTTTATGAATTTATGATGGTAGGTAGTTTGTTTTGATGAATAGAAAGAAAAAATGTAGAAGTGCAGCTTTCAGAATAAACACCCCCAACTTCAAAAGCTGTTCTTAACATAGGAGGTTGGGGGTGTTTATACTATGCTGGGTTATGGCGAATAAAAATACTTCTTTAAAAGTCTGTTTAAATGTATTAAGGGAAAAAAAAGTAGATAATCATTTGTTGTTAGGTGTTAAACGATGCCAGGTTATGTAGTAAAAAAAAATAAAAAAATAGCAAAGTAACAATTCATACAGAAACAAAATCCAAAATATATGTTTTCATGAAAGCAAAGAAACAAAATTAAAAAACAAAACAAAAAAAAAACAGTTGTCAATAAAAGGAAATAAATATAAACAGTAAAATTTCTTTCTTTTGATGAACGCAAAGAAAGAAAGAAAAATGTAGAACGGATTTCAGAATAAACACCCTGACTTTGCAAACCTTCTTAGCAAGGGGAGGTTACTATACTGGGTTATGCAGAAAAAAAAAAATTATTTCCAATGCTTTTTAAATATATTAGACAAAAAAACAAAAAAAAAAGAAAGAAAAGAAAAAAAAGCAGATTATCATTTGTTGTTAGTGGTTAAATGATACCAGATTACAGCGTGAAAAAAATACCAAATTAACATTTCACACACAGACAAAACCCAAAATATGTGTTCACTAAAGCAAAGAAACAAAAATGTAAAAAATAAACAGAAAAAAAAAGTTGCCAATACAAAGAAATGAATAAAACCAGTTGATGAATTTAATCGACGGCATAATGTAATGTCTTGAAGAGTTTATTTAGAATTATGTAATTCCAGAATAAGAGAATTAGCAGGCAACCAATCAGAGGAAGTGGATTTTCCTAAGGGAGACTTTATTTTTTTTTTATTCTAAGTTGGGGAAGTTAATGGTATATGTGTATTTATGAGCTACTTAAGGGTGGTATAAACCTAGAATATGTGGAAAGTGTAGACATCCTTCCAATGTTGACTGGTGGTGAGAGTAGGACTAAATAGGTTCGCTTTCCTTTAAAGATGTTGCGATTGTGATGGTGTTGCTCCTAGGATGTAACATAGTATTTTATTATCACAATTGAATATGTCTGCAAAGGTGTTCGAAAGTTACATAAGATAATGGCTAATAGCCTAGATGTATTGAATTTGTATGTGGCATCTGCTGTTGCAAACCTTAAATACTTTGGTCCTGAGGGGAATGTCTGCAGTCATTTTATTATATTTGGAGATGATGTAAAAAAGATGCTCATAGTTATTTCAACATGCAGCAGTTCTTCACGGAAGAAAGAAGCCAGAAAAACACATTATATAAAAAAGGGGGAATATTCAAAAAAAAAAAAAAAAACATTGTCTACCGAGAGTTGCTGGACCGAAGGAATGAATTAAAGATGATTTCTTACAATGCGATTTTATTATTTGTATTGAACTGTGTAGAATAATATTACTTTTTTAAATATTTATTTGTACTTATTTATTTATCTCATTTGGGTTAGTGCTATATTTAAAATACAATAGACACTAATTTCATAGAAATATTAATAAACTCATATTTGCTGCGTGTTATTGGCTTTTCTGTTCAAAATTTAATTTTTTACAATTTCCAGAAAAATATCAGCTTCATCATTTGTTGATTAAATATATATCTTGTTCCGTGGACTTTCTACAGGTCCTAGTAGTATAAATTAAAACAGTGACACTGCAAAACTTAAAAAAATATTTATAATTTGTCATCAAACCAAATATTCTAACCAGGAATAACCAAAACCAGGTACTCACCTATAAAATATATTATTTATTTGTTTCCTGATATACGCCCGAAGACCAAGAAATTTACCGTATATTCTATGGAGTATGGTCTTTAAAAAGTCTCTTTCTCGGGGATCTTCACTATCAAAAAGCTCCAGTAGCTTCAAATAAAAATAAAATAAGCAGATTAAAATATAGAGAAACTTAGTAAAATCTTTGCAAACATTTTGCGTTTCATCTGAAAATTTAGAAAACCAAATAATGTATATAATCTTTTTCATTAAAAAATTAAAATCAATTTTTTTTTTTCCTGAAACTTTTATCACTAAACCAACTTTTTCCTAGAAAAGTTGTTTTTTTTTTAAATTTTTGTTGGTCATATTAAGTTGAGGGGCCAGTCCCTTGTAAAGAGAGGAAAAACATGTATCCAATGTTGTTGACGGTTGCCATAACGTCTGAATCGATGCAGATTGCGTAGCTGGTATGAATTTTGAATAGAGAAACTTGGTCACATTTAACACATTACTTCACAAGTTTAATTTTTAAAAGAGAATAATGTTAACCCCTCAGGTTAATACCACCAAAATGAAAATAAATAAATCTTTTTCTATGAATCTTGTTTCCACAAAGGAGATCTCACAATTTTTTTTTTTAAATTTAATCATTTAATAAAAAAGTAATTACGTATTATTCGATTTTCTAAATTTTCAAATTATATCAAAATATATATTTAGTTTTTTTATATTTTCAAAAAGCATTTTAAATTGTATATACAATATACATAAAAAATATATAACAAAAGCAAATTCTTTAAAGTCAATGTTATTAAGAATTGAGTTATCTATAGTAAAGTCTTGTATCAGTTTCTATTTATTTTCCTCCCAACAAAGACAGAGTTAGACACAAGGCCAGTTTTTAATGTAGGGAAAACTCAGTTCTCTCAAATGAAGCATTTTGGATTTCTCCTTCACTGACAGAGGACATAAACAAGGAAGTGCAGTATCAGTTTAATCTGTTAGTCACATATAGGCTCAAAAACTATTTGACAAAATTGCTTAAAATTTATGATGAAGCATTCATAAAAACTGTAAGTCCTCCTCCCAAGGAGGACATAATGCCTGGGAAGATGCTATCATGACACATGAATATATAGTACACTAAATCCAAAGAGACCATAATGACCAAGAGAATATTCTCATAAATACAGCATAATCACATTGACATACCAATTCTCATTAAGTTAAGCAACAAAGCCTAATCAGTATCAGATGGGTGACCATTTGGGATTATCAGGCACTGTATGTAGAAAAGCATCGACACTTCCTTGCAAAAACTGCAAAAACCTAAGGTCGTCATCTCCCCTGACAAGAACATACAAGCGATTGGAAATCACTTGTGAATTTGTTATTTCTATGAAACTTCCTCCTTTGGAGGAAACTGGTTCAACCTGCCTAAGGTAAGTGCCATTTCAATACAGTAGTCCAACAAAGTCTGGACAATTTTGAAGCAGGTAGCTTTCTTTCTGCTAGACAAAAGTATTATTCTATACAGTCTTTAGCTAGTTTCTCTCTACTCTATGATTATTTTTCATGGAAGGTACTCGACTGAGCTCTAATCTCTGATTGCCCGCTGTAAGATATTCATAGCAAGAACTCTTATTACCATAATTGAAAAAAAAAATTTTTTTAAATAAACTTTCTTTTCTTTTATGTGCCTAGCATCAGAAAGAATTTCCATAGACAGAGTTTCTTTCTTTGTAAGGGTCTCCTGTTTGGAACACAATAGCTCAAGACTACTTCCCTGCAGACTACAACATGTCTGTTAATTAAATGTAGTTCTGTAATGTATTCACTATTCTTCTTCAACGGCGTCATTACATTTTAGAACTTGGACCCACATGTTGTCTGACACTGTTGCAAGGAAACAAATAAAAGGTAATTTGACTACTTTTTCAGTTGCAATGACATGCATTTATTTTATGGTTCTTTCAAAACAACACATTGCCTCTCGTTTTAAAGATCTTAGTTTATCTTGTCTGCCATGTAGCTAAAAGTTTCTTGCTACCATAGGCCAAACATTCGTCTCCCCCTGCACAATTTCTTTACGGGTTCTCGCCAAGTGGTTTCTTTTTTTTTTCTCTCTCTTTCCCTTCTTTTCCTCTGCTGTGATGTCACAACACACATCAGGTCTGCATTTGCATATGTGTCATATGGCGGCTGCTGCTGCTAACTGCAACAATTCTAAATAAGCATCACCACTACTACTGCTGCTTCTAATAACAATAAAGACTTCAAGATTAGCCAAATCTTAACAAATGTGAAATAGTTTTGGATTGAATGTGTATTAAGGTTACAAATCTAACAAAAATATATAATAGTATATGTAAACATTAAAGTTTATTCAACCACAAAAAAGTTAATAAAATTCATTTTTTTTTTTAAACCAGTCTGCAAATATCAGAAGCATCATCAGATTCAAGGCATTTTCTTGAATATATTAGGGTACATATGCAGAGAAAATACCGTGCTGAAATAGTAGTATTATTATTTAAAAAAACATTTACGAAGATACTATAAAAAAAAAAAAATACAAAAAAAAAAAAAAAAAGAAAATACAAAAAAAAAAACAAAAAAAAAACAGCACAATGTGTTCTCTGAATAAGTACCTATAAAATTTGATCATGGTCACGGTTGTGGCATTCACTCTGGGTCATTGTCAGCTCTTTCCAACAAGTTCACCACATTTCAAACACTGGCTAACCAGGCGCAGTGATTCAAGGCTGCTTCCGGTATGAGAGCAAGCCATTCGCAGTCCCAGTTATAGCTATATTGGCATTTTAAATTTAAAGACAATGAGTGCAGTTTTCAAGGCTCACTGAATTAAACAATTTGTCTTTGGTTTTACAGAAAAAACACTAAAAATATTCAATGATGGAAACAGAGCCGTGGAGTTGGTAACCCATAAGTTTGAGCCAGACTAAACTAATGAAACATTAGACACACAACTAAGAGTTGTGTATAGTTGTGGTGATTTGACAAGTTGAAATCAACCAGATAGTTGAATGAAAAGTCACATATAAATATAATCATTCTAACAATGGTACGTAAATTCAATAATCAAAATCTAAATAAAAATGTAGAGTTTCAATTCAATTTTATATTAGGACCCTATGCCAGTAGGTAGATATTATGTCAACTAGTATGAATTTTGAGGGTGTGTTATCATGTAAATGTCAGGACGACCTGGTGGCAAACGAAATAGACCCAGTGTACCCAATGAGTGAGGTGATAGGGGTCAAAGGTTAGTTCCTGTAGACATGAAAGTGAAGACCAAACTTAGCTCTCAACATAAGAGGGTTTGTTTGTGTCTGGCATGCAGGGCAGTAATTGATCCGAAGACAGAAGCACCACCATTACGGTGAGTCAGTCTTATGAGAAACACAATCCCATAGCTGTGAGGATTAGCGAGAGGTGAATTTGGCCATATGCAAATTGGTTGGCGTTCGCTGGCATAAAGTTGGAAGATGGTGTGTAGCGAACTACGAGGCAGTGTTGTTATGAGGTGCGAAGATCAGTGGAGTTTTGAAGTTTCTGTGACGAACTAAAAAATTTGTGAGGAGTGGGTTTTCCTTCTTCGTCTTTCTTTACGTAAGCCTGAACTTCGAGGTGTTGTCTTCACCGGAAATTGTGTCCTTACCTTTTCGTATCTAACATAAAATGATTCCATCGAACTGTTCAGCACTCAATGTGTTGAAATTAAATTGTTTTGAGCAACCTGTCTTAGAGCTGAGGAGTCTCTCTCTTTCGGATGTAGGCGGTGCCGGGCCAATCCATTCCCTTCCTATTTGTTCCTGATTTTACGTTACAGCAAAAACAAGCTAGAAGCAGGTGTTGAATTATTAGGCAGAAATTACATCATGTGTTCGAGATGGCACAGAATTTCAGGGTAGTTTTGAGGCTAGGAAGCAACCGCATCAGACATGTCCCAAAATATAGGAATCTAAGCGAATTTTCTCAAGACTGTCCGTTCGTCAACAATTTTTGAAAGTTAAGTAATGAAAATTAATTTTGGTCTCTCTCCTCGTGAACAAATATTTCTCTCTAATAAAACCTTTAAAACCACCCACAGGTCTCCATTGTGTTTCTATACACAAGTTTTAATTGTCTCGAGTTAACAGATCACAACTACTGGGGAGGGCATCAACACACACACAGAGAAAGTGATGCTAAAAGAAATGAAGATCGCAATACATATATAAAAAAGACTTAATTGCATTTGTTGATCAATCATTGGCATCAACCCACAAGTTCAGCAGATATGCATTTGTTGAAAGCATAAAAGTGTGTGCTTTTGTGAAAAGACTATGTGCTCCCTTCATCTAACACTTGTTTGGTTATGAAATGTCATAATTTTTCAGACCAAGGAATTTGAAAAGCTGCCAGATAAGACATTGATTTTTTGGATATTCGCCACATAGAGGATAGCATAAATATTTGGAACTGCTTCCATTGTCTTCCCTAGAGAATTTTATACACATGATATTAAAAGGAATGAAGACTGCATGTACGCAAAAAAGACTGGATTGATTTTTGTCTTGATTGCTCACTAGCAATAACCCATATGTACGAATGCATGTTTATGTGCTCCCTTCATTTCATTGTTATTGAAATGTCACATGAAAAGTCTTAATAATTTAGAAAAAAAGGAAAATTAAAAATACCTGTAAAACGAATTTCTGGTCTATATACCGCTTTGCTGTATTTGAAGAAAAATCAGGAGATTCTAAGAACCGCAGGAAGAATTCATATACAAGCTGTGGAGATAAAAGAGTATAGAAAAATTATCTGGAATAATCCACATCTGCATTTTAACTTGTCAATCATTCTTTCCAAAATTTTGTCAAGAAGGATTCAACATATTAAACAGAATCAAAATGTCTGGGGGGTTTTATGGGGTGGGGGTGGGGGGTTGTACGCTGTTGCTTTATTAGGTTTTTCTGGTAAAAAATATGAAAGGAGAAATTATGATAAAAGGAATGAATATATTTCATACTTGAAAATAGATGATTTGAGGAGTAAGAAAGAAAAAACAATGAGAGTACCAAAGTGTGAAAGTCAACCTGAAAAGATCTTATTAAAATAGATACATAGATTATATAACTGCTTTTCTTTACAGTACACTATGGTCCTTTTTCAAATACACTCTAAGCAAATACTTGTCATCAAATGCCTTCATAAGAAAAAAATATATTTTACATTCATTATTTTACATTCCTCTCATAATACTCATCTACATTCAATTGACAATCTATCCATTTAATTAATCATTATCCTTGAGTGGATTTTAGCCTTAATAAGTAGTTACTCATTAGTACCTATTTACAATCCCTCCCCACGGGACAGAGTTAGACACCAGGGTCGTTTTTTTAACGTGGAGGAAAGGTACAAAAATAAAAAATTGTCTTCTTTTTTTTTTTTGTAAATAAATCATAAATTTGAACACTTCACTGCAGTTTCATGTATTAACAAGTAACCACTTACTAAGCCACAAAAGCCACTTGAGGATAAGGGTTAATAAAATTGTTAGGTAGAGGGTGAGATAACATTGAGGATCAGTACAATGGCGAATCTGGGCAAAATTTGATTATTTAAGAGGATAGCTCGACAAGAATTGGTTTACATTAGACTTTAAAATGACTATGTTGTAGTCAGCTGGAAAGCAACCTTGTGATATTGCGTTCCATGGAAGTTTTTGGAAAGAAACTTTGCTCATGGAAGTTCTGTTTACTTTTAGGTACATAGAAGAAATAAAAAAATTTTTTACAGTGGTAGTAACTGCTTTACCAGGGGAGGGAAACAATAGATTGGAGCTCAGGCATGCATTTAGCATGAAAATAAAAGTAGAGAGAGACTATGAACCTCTCTTCTGTGAAACAGAGGCTGTAAAGGAAGAGGACATTCCCCACTAATATCAGTTTTGTATTCTGTCAAGACAGGAAAGAGGGCTTTGAGTAGCACATTCCCAGATGTAGTAACAGTACTCCATCTTAAGACATGTCAGACTCATACAGGTGAAGGATTCCATCAGGAGTAAGGTACTTTCTGGAGTGGTAGAATGATCCAACCATTTATTCCAGCGAACTCAACAATGGTATTGGTGTAAGTCTTCCATTTCAGTTCAGGAGTGAAGGTCAGTTCTAAAAGTTTATCAAAGCAGAGAGCTTCTTCAAGATGAAGGCCATTCATTTCAATTGGAGCAAAGTGGAGGCTCCAAGTATTGGTGGACTAAGGAGAGAAGTTTAGTTTTAGACATATTAAAAGTAACCAACCACCTTCCCCACCTCCTTGGATGCCGTGTTTCAGATCAAAAGAGAAAGAATCTCTTTTTTCTTATCAGTTTGTTCAAGCTGGGGATGGAGCAGCCTACCAGATGCCAAATATTCATGTTATTCCAACCGACAGATCTTTTTTAAAATTCTGAGACCGTTCCTTTAAATGCAATTGTTTGAATCTCTCTTGCACTTGGGTCACCAGGTATATTTCCCAAGTATTCATGAGTCCAGTTGCTCTTATAACTGGAATGATAGAGCAGTAATGCTCTTTGAAGTGTTGCCATAGATGGCTGCGTCATCTGCATAAATGTCAACAAAAGATCTTAGAATGTGATTTGGAAAGTCATTGTGAAGATCAAAGAACAATTTGATAATCAAGAGGACATTTCCAGAGATTCAATAGATAGCAAACTTGTGAAATAATACTTTGTGCCAATTCTTCTCATTAATATTGCAAGAGCTATTACTCTAAAAATAAAGACCCTGTCAATACATTCACTGATGCTCTGTGATATTAATGTCAGCACATCAGCTGATTTTGCAGGACTAAATCCATATTGCTGATCACCGAGTAGATTGTTTTTGCAGTACTGGTTAAAACTTGAATTATCACAGATTCAAACAACTTACTCATGATACACAGGAGACTGACTGGTCTGTACTGAGATGCAGAAGACCACTCTACAGTATTTTTAAATAGTAGGCAGACATACAAAGTTTTCAAAAGTGATGAGAAACATTTCTCCTTTATGCAAAAATTTCATGGCTTATTTTGGTGTATTTATCAACAATATTATATATTTGACTACAGGCCAGGTTTTAATTTATCGTTCTTACAGAGTAAAATGATATGAGAATCATGCAATGGATGCCTAATGTGAGTATTAAGGACAGAGTTCAATCTCAGAGGAAGATTGAATCAGGATAGGACAGAGAGATGTGTATAGAACAAGAGACTTCATTGGTATAATCTCATTAGAAGAACGGTAAACAAAAATATATCTGGTTACAGATGGCATGATTGAAGTGTGGGGATGGGGGGGGGGGTCAAAGGTTAGCTCCCTAATCAAAACACGCCTAAGGTGCATGTTGCTAGCATATATACATGGATTACAGCTTGCATTTTTTTTGATGACTATTACAATCTAGATAAGAAACACAAGCAATACAAATTCCTAATCTAAGACGTTTAAACAGAGGTGTGTGTGTGTGTGTGTGTGTTAGTAAAGAGGATGTGTTACATATTACCTGTAACTGTGGCCAAGTTGTTTTTATGGTTGGTTCATCTACCTACGGATCAGAGGTGTGTATGTTTGGAGAGTGGGATATATTACATACCTGTAAGTGTGGCCAAGCTGCCTCTAAGGTTGGTTCATCTTCCTCAGGATCAAACTCGGCACCACTTGGATTTGATGAGGGTGGTAATGTTCTGAATAAGTTTCCAGCAAACTGAAAAACAAATATAAATTACAATTTCAAAAACAAAAAATATTTATGGAAGATCAGATCAGACATACTTTTACTAGCAGAGCCCCATGAAAATTTTATGTACCTTACCTACCGTGCTGTTCTTACTTTAAAAATAAATGTTAGCTACAGTTTAAAAATACAAAGGTTTTAACATTTTTATTGTATGTAACAATTTAAATCTATTATTGTTAAGAGCCTCTTTTTTTTTTTTTTAAGTCATCTTCACCCCAAACAAGACATATTGCCACTTGGTCATAAGGGGTTACTATTTGAGATCATGTCTAACAGAGGATTGTAGGAAGTTGAGTCGCAAAATATCCATTTGCATTACATTTAAACTTCTATACGTCAATTCAGTCAGGGATGAAAGAAACCTGAAAGGAATTTCAAAGTCTAACATTCTGAAAAAAGAAACTATTAGAATACGTTTTCCAGCATCTAGGGATCTCAAAAGTAAAGGGGTGGGATTTTGATGCTTATCGGTTGGTCGGGAGTTGGTATGTTGAGGGGAAATAAATGCTAAGAGTTCATCAGAACACATTCTATTAAAATATAGCAGGCACAGGAATGCAAGATTGTGGCAATGGAATAGAGGTTGGAGTTGGCCAGTAGCATGTGACCTATTAGAGCATTGTTTCTGGGGCAATAGCTCTTGATATATCAAAGGCTTTTGATAATTTTTAGCACATAGATTTGCTCCAAAAACTCATCAGCTATGAAATATCTAGAAATGTCTTCCCAGCCATCAACCTTGTTGCATGGGACTAATCTCCAGTATTTTGAAATAATTTCCCCAAGATGATGGGAAGCATTTCTCCTTCAAGCAATGAATGAACAGTTTTGTAAAGATAGGGACTGCTTTGGGTTGCAATCTTGTGAGTTCTATGACCAGATTGTTGTCAGAACTGTTGCTTTGTTGGTATTGAGGTTCTGGTAAGTTTGGTGATAGCTCTGACAGTTATTTGGTCAAAGGAAGAAAATTTTAGGGATAGATGGCCTTGTATTTAAGTATTTAATTATCTATATTGCTAGCAAGGCTACCCAGCATTGCCCAGTGTTTATTTCCATTAATTACAGAAAAAAAATAAAACAATGTAAAATATTTAATATTTTAAATAAAATCAGAGAAAAAAAGAAAAATATTTATGTTGTGGTTGGGGTTCGTACTTAATATTTCTGTGTTCTTTCAACATCGATTAAGGCGATACTATTATGTACGTGAACTAAAAACGCGTTGTTTTCTTTCTTTCTCTCTTACAAGTGTTGGTGAATATACGAAAAAAAAAAAAATTGTCCCAATGTTTCAATATTTAAGTAAGAGTAAATATTATTGTTTTTCTTTATGTATGATATATCTTGATTAAAATTAAATATTAAAATTAATTTGAAATAAACTTATTTTTAACAACAACAACAACAGATCACTTTGAAATATGACTGACTTTGCGTGTGTATGAGAGTTTGTTCTTTATGGACCCAGAAACGGTTGAGCCGATTTTTTAGAATTTCAGACAAAGGTACTTAATACATCTGGAAGTGTTCTTACATAGATTTTGTATTGGAATGTGTCTTGATAAGTATCAAAAATATAAAACACCAGATTAAAAAAGGAAGTCTGATTTTGACCGAAGTTAACACTTTTATACAACCTAACATAAGTGCATTTGAGAAGTTTTATCAAGCAGAAAGACGCAGCCTATAAAATCCACTGTAGATTATTCTCAAAGACAGGGAGTACATTCAAAATGAATGTTTCTTTTTAGAGCACAATTGAACCATGATACTTGACTTCTGCATTTTAAACTTTGAGTGAAACCATTATTTACAGATAATTTTATAAAATCAACAGTAGATTCACTACAGTGCAGTGTAGACTACAACCGCAAGACTCTGGAATTCCATTCCAGGTCCCTGCTTCCCCAACAGTACTGACGTGCAGAAGTTCAAGTGTAACGTGAACCGACACCTTGCTGCCCAAATCCCTACATAGTACCCCAGTAGTTGTTGCCCCTGATAGTAGCCCCCTACACCAAAGTGGCAATTTGCCTTGTTTGGGGTGAAAATGTAATAAAAAAAATAAAAAAAAAATGTATTGCCAACTAAGTCACTGCACCGAGGCATGTGAAGCTTTCTCTCAGTACACTGGGAGAGTGGGGGGGGGGGGGCTAACTAGAGCAGGTAAACAATCAGCTTGATTAAAAAATGGTCGATTTCGCAGATTTTGCTGACAATAAAAGTTTGAGAAGGTGAAACATTTGTTGATCCTCATCCAATTTCGGACAACATCAGGTCTCCCTGGTAGTTTTGTATTAAAAAAAGTTTATAATCACAGAAATACAAGGGGTGGGAAGGGTGCTGGTTTTATTTTATATACAATTAACTTTGACATTGGTTAACAAGGATTACACAACGTCAGAATACATTATGATATAATATTTACATCATTCCATTCCTCTCACTACTTTTTATTCACTCTTCCTTCTCCTCCTTCCACCACCATCTAAAATGGTCATGTACAGATGAAGAATACGCAAGATATCGTCCAAGAGATGTAGATACGTAGATTAAATATTGAAAAGTTCGTAAAAGGCTAGAAATGAATCCAGTGTTAATAAAAATTACAATCATAGTTGTGATGGCAAATCTATACCATTATTTAGAAGAATAATTAACCTAATTTGTCTGAATTTAATAGCCACTTGTGTGTCTGACATTAATTTATTCTGAGGTTTTAAATAGACATTTCACTCATTAATTAAATCCGAATATTACTAATAAACTAGACTACTTGTGACCTGCTGGGTCAGTATTATACATTTCTTAATTTTATTTTATTTTATTTTATTTTTTTTTTTTTACACGGTGACAAGTAAGCAAGACTTAAGTTTTATCTGTATAATTTGTATTTGATACTTGAAATGTAAAAAGTCATTGTAACCCTTTGTTTAAATAGTATATCTACTGCCTGATATAGCCATTATAAGCATTTCTCTGAGTAGATTTTACATCTTTTTAGCCTATAATCTTGATTTGCTGTATTGTTAGATAAGAAGGGCTCTCCCCTTCTCATAAGTGAAAATGACATTAAGAAAAGTCTAGAATCGAACCCTGTAGGCAAGTGGATAATTGAAATCCTAGGAATGCAGTCCATTGTTAATTCTTTTAGAAATAGCTAAATATTATTTATGTCAGAAAAAAAGCGATTGTCCATTCTTTTAGAATAACTGGATATTAAATATGTCAGTTAAAAGAATGGAAAATGCGAATTAAAAAATATTGTTTAAAAATAGGTTGGATATTGAACAATTAGAATTGGGAATTCTTTGTTGCCAAAAGTGTGTTTGGAGAGACATATGTAAATCCACATGAAAGTTAGTCACGTTGGGAACCACACTTCTGACGTCATAAACAAAGGAGATTTCTCAATATATAAATCGAGGGTTCGAAGTTAGAGAGGATCAGATAATCTGAGCAGATCACACACAGTGATAGAGTTAGTTGGAGACTGGGAGCCCCTTAGAGGCAAAGGGAGAAAAGTAGACCATGCAGTTGAAAAGGCTTGGATTCCTGACATCACCAATCGGACGGTTGAGGAATAAAGAAATCATCAATAATTTTGTAAATGTTGTCTTCGTGTCGTCTTTACAACCAAAAAGATAAATATGTTTTGTATATTCATCTATAAACAAACTCTTTGTATAACCCTTCCAAGTATCAAGTCTTCCCCACCATCATCAATAATGAATCTCCCCTCTTAATCTGTGTTAACAAGAATCATCCCAGTCTGTTATAAATGTCTCCCTCCGAATTTATCATCACAGTCGTCATGATGTACAAAGAACTGTTATAAATGTCTTCCCCTCAGAATGGTCAACACCATTGTTTTTTTTTTTTTAGTTTTTTTTGTTTTTTTTACTTATTCTTGGATGATCAGATGGATGAAACCTGAGTATCTCCAGCAGACTGCCTGCATTAAGATCTAAGGTAAGAAAACTTTTCTCTGATTTCGTTCTTTGTGACAAAAATACCCTCCACCAACTCAACTAGCAGCAAAACCACACCCCTTCATTCTAGAGATTCCTAAATGCTGTCACCGTCAAGACTTCTTCACTTTAACCAGTTGTCTTTGAAATTACCTTTCTGCTTCCCTAACCATATTTACATGCAGTAATTTAAATATAAGGTGAAAAATATCTTGCTGCCCAACTTCCCCACCAGGTTGGTCACTTATAAATCTGACCATTATCACAGTAGCCTATTATGCGATAAATCTTGATTAGTATAAATTTGGAAAAAAAAAAAAAAAATAGAAATAGAAAGAAAAAAAGACTGGTTATACTGACCATTAGTATTGCTTCTGGATATATATGCTCTGTCAATATTCCTCTATTTTGGGAGACATATTCAACCATTTCATTTAGAGCTGCTCGTTTTACCTCTTTCCATTTCAAGTCACTGAGTGGATCCTGCACAAAGTCGAATAAAACGCCACATTGTTGAATCTTCTGAATAAAAAGCTGTTCGCGTTCATTTACAGGAGCATCTACAAAATAAAAAAAATTCGAATTTATAGAGGGCAGCTACAAAAAAAAAAAAAAAAAAAATTATATATATATTGATGGGAGCGGGTATTGGACCAAGATCAAAACAAAATCATTACTGGAGGAAAAGCAAAAAACAAAAGAAAAAGGGAAGCTGTGTTTTCATGAATCATATATTAGTTTTTAAGAGCTGATCAAGTTAAAAAAAAAAAAAGAAATTAGAAACAAGTGAGAATCCCTTACAGCACACGGCTGTGAGGGATGAACCCTCTCAGATGCATGGCTGCAAGGGATGAATCCTCCCAGACAAAAATTAATCTTTAATAGATTCCACGCTCTTTATCAAGTTCCAGCCACTGTCCCATCACCACAATGTTGCATCATTGAGCTTATTTTACAAGTGCTTCAATGGCATGTGCTCTGATGAATTTGCTGCTCTGGTGCCCCCTCAATGTAAATACTAACAAATCATCAAACAATTAGAAAAATCCAACTCTTTCCTGTTGAGATCCCTAGGTGCTGAAGGCCTTTCTACTCTAACAGCTTCTTTTCTTCATATTTTTCTTTTTTTTTTTTTTTTTTTTTTTTACACAGTGATCACCACTTATCAAGGCCCGGAAGCCACTCAGGGATAAGGGTTATTGCAAGTACATTACGTTAGTGAGGAGATTTGCTGAAATGTTTACTTAAGGGGGCGGTTCATTAGGAATTTGTTAACATTGGACTTGAAGACAACCAAGTTGTAGTCCGGAGGGAAGCAGGCAGACGGAACAGAGTTCCACGGGCATGCAGTTCTAAGAAAGAAGCTTTGTTCATGGAATCCGCGTTTTGATTTAGGCACAGATATAGAGTGGGGGAAATTTTTCACAGTGGATTCAGCTAGACGGGTGTTTTTCGTGAAAGATTGGCGAGGGGGGACCAGAGATTGAAGTTCAGACGAGCATCTGCCATGGAAATAACGATAAAACAAGGACAGGCTCGCAACGTCTCTTCTGTGGGAGAGAGGTTGCAGGGTAGAGAAAAGGGCATCCCCCACTAAGCCACAAAGTCTATTTTGTACTCTGTCAAGGCAGGATAGGCTGTTTTTAGCAGCTCCTGCCCAGATATGGCAACAGTATTCCATCCTTGGACGTACTTGGCTTTTATATAGATAGAGAATTGCATCAGTTGTTAGCCTTTAGAATTCCATCCCTGCTTCTCTGACTGTACCAACAAGCAGAAGTGTGATGTGAACAACAATCTCGCTGCACAACTTCCCACTTAGGATGCCCTTATAGACATGGTTCCAAATTCACAGTAGCTTTTTGTCTCATGCTTTGTAGTGAATTAAAAATAAAAAAATATTGTCCCATATGTTTCCTGACTTACTTTGCTAACATCTCAGAATCCCCAATCACTTTAATGATAGCTCATCACCTTGAACATGATAAACCTCTCTAAACAACAGTAAGGAATTGAGCCATATCGTTCTACTGCAGATATCCTAACAGTCATCCATGAATATATAGATATATATCATACATATTAGATTAAGCAGGGGAAAAAGGAAGCTATGACAGTGGCGTTAGATATCTCCAAGGTTTTTAACAAGATCTGGTACGAAGGTCTTTTCGGGAAAAGCAATTTTTACAGTATTAATGGATGAATATTTAATATAATCTTAACTAAAACAGAAGATCCAGGTCCTGCTTGATGGCCGTACATCTAAACACTATATCAATGTGAGTGTACTTGAAAGGTGAATACTTGATCTTATATTATTCCTGATCTTCATAAACAGCCTTATTAATGTAATACATTGATGACATTGCAAAGTCTGCTGCAAAGAAGGTGAGTTCCCTAGATTATTTACATCTGAGAGTATCCTTTACCTCTAAAAAGCCACCATTCACCCATGCATATATGTTGCCATATCACGGATGCTGCATCTACCACTAGTCTCTCCCTCTTGAACAGGATCCAAAAAAGATTCTCCAATGTAATATGTTCTGCATTGTCAACTAAGCTCCAACCCCTGTCCCATCACCACAATATTACATCTGTGCCTGTTTTACAAGTATTTTAATGGAATGTGCTCTAATGAATTCATTGCACTTGTGCCCTCGACGTACATACCCCACACGGTAAACCTGACAAGCAGCAAAATCTCACTCCTTCACTGTAGAGATCTTCCTTAGCTAAAAGCAAGATCCAAGTCCTTCTTGATGGGCCTACAGCTAAACAATATTATATCAATTCGGGTATGTCCCAGGAGTCAATACTTGGGTCTACATTATTCCTGATCTTCATGAATGCTCTCCGTGTTTCAGGTAGGTGTTTTTGCTCATGAAAAGACATTATTCCCGCTAGGAGGGCAACTGAATTTCCCATACATGCAACACAGTTGCTGAATCCTTGAAAAATGACATCCAATCTATAGTAGAATGCAGCCAAAAACTGACAGTCACAAAAATCATTTCCCTTTAACGATAAGAAACCTCTCCAATCAATGATAGCACACTTTCTGGGAGCAATAGTTAAACTTCTCAGCCTAACGTTCTCAGGGAACATAAAGTGGAATAAGTGCATTCTAGATACTGCCAAGTCTGCTGCAAACACGGTAAACTCCCTTTTCTAGGCTAGAAAACTCATGTTTGCTAGCAACCTATATCTTAATAAAGCCACCGTTCACCCATGCACCAAGTATTGTTACTTTATTTAGTCTGGTATATTAACTTAGAAAGGGTGTAGGAAGAAAGAAAAAATTTAAAAACTAATTTTTTATCCAAGTAGGTCGCACATTGTCAACCAAGCTCTAGCCCCTCTTACATAGCTGCAGTGTTGCATCTCTTTGCTTATTTTACAAGTACTTCTACAGAATTAGCTTCTACAGAATTTAATTGTACTTCAATCCATGTGATTGTCAGAAAAATACCACTTATTCATTCACAGTAGACATACCTAGATGCGAAAAGATCTATTCTAGCAGTAGATTTCATCAGACCATTTGATTATAAGATTCCTTTCCGGCTCTGGTTTCAAACAGTACTAACGTGAACAAACACTTTGCTCCTCAACTCTCCACTCAGTTGCCCCATATCACAGTAATCCTTACACTCTAGTGGAGGTAAATAAAATCAACTTATGTAATTGTGGGTATGTACAGCATAATCTAAACTAATTAATGGATCATTTTTTAATTTTGGAATGTATGTTTTAGACAACATGGTGAGTAACATGGGCACATTATTTTTCTCTGAAAGAACAAAAATCAAAATTTGCAAAATTGAATTTTCATTAAATTTGCAAATTTCTTTGAAAACTATTAATTTAGAGTTAATTTTTTACTTTATTATTTTTCATAATTTTCTTTTTTTTTTAATATTTAACTAATTTAGACATAGAAATTCAATTTTGCAATTTTTGTTATCAATCCAAAGAAATGCCCATTCATTAATTCCCACTTTGCAAATTAAAAACAGTTAACTAATGCAGAATTTAAGTAGGTAAGTAGTTTTTGTTTTACGGCATATCAAACTTTTTCAGGTTATTTAATGCCGAATCTATTTTGAGGAATGATTTTTAATGGAGTATATTTTTTTTTTAAGTCAGATTCTATTTAACCCATAGTTGGGACCCTAACAGGTACTACCACTCCGGGTCAGAGTGGACCTAGGAGTAATGGCAATTAAAGGGTGGCTCCACACTCCCCAAGGCCTGCAAGCTGGGGTCTCAACATCAGATATAGTTTTAGGTCATATCCAGAATCGTTGTATAAAGGGTTCTTTTTAAATTTTTTTATAAAGGCCAATTTTTTATTAAGATATGAGAGTATGGTGTGGGGATTGTTTTTATCAAATAACTCTTTAATATTGTTTTCTTTGTAGAATCGATTTCTTATTGTTACAAAATCAGTACATTCAATTAATATGTGTTTGATTGTGAGTGGTGTTTGACAAGGTTTATAGATGGGTTGGCTTTCTTTTTTTAGGAGATATGAGTGGGTTAAGTGGGTTAAGTGGGTATGGCCTATTTTTATTCTTGTTAGTTTGACTTCTTTTCTGTTTAATTTCATATTTTGTTCTTGTTTTTTATTTTTGGCATGGTTTTGTGAAGTTTGTTGTTAGGGTGTTCATTCCAGTAGGTTTGCCAATTCTCTGTTGTATATGCGTTGATACGTCTTTTTAAATCTATGTATGGAATTTTAAAATTTGCATTGATTGGGAGATTTAAGGCGTTTTTTGCTGCAGAATCTGCTAATTCATTACCTTTAATACCGGAATGGCTCGGTATTCAGCAGAAAATAATTTCTTTTTTACTGTTTAATTCAGTTAATTTTTGGAGCAATTTTGCGATTAGGGGGTTGTCCATCTTTTTATTTTTAATCGCTTTTAGAGTAGATTGGAAGTCTGAAAGGATTATAAATTTATTTTTTTCTGTTATTGGAGGCGAGTTTGAGAGCTAGGATTAGAGCATGTATTTCAGTACTGAAGATTGAGGTTTCTTTTGGGAGGTTTGATTGTTTTTTGATTGATTTATTGAATATTGCTGCACTGGCCATCACGTTATTTTGTTTAGACCCATCTGTATAGATGTGTGTGTAGTCTGGATACTTTTCTTTGATTTTATCAAGATTATCATGATAAGTTATTGGATGAGTATGTTTCTTTTCATATTTACTTAAACTTAGGTCAATATTAGGGGATACGATTTTCCAGGGAGGGGTTTTGAGTAGGACAGTTTCGTGAATTTTAGTTATGGGTAGACTTGCTTCTTTGGAAATCGATTTTATTCTAAGTCCAAATGTTTTGATTGCATTTTCTTTTTGGTTGAAAAGGTGTTTACGGTTTGGATTTAAAGTGCTATTGTGTGCTGGGTTTGTGGGGTTGGCTGTAAGTTTTGTGTAGTACTTTAGACCAAGGTTTTGATTTCTAAGCATTGGAGGAGTTTCATGTGCTTCTGCATACAGGCTTTCTACAGGGGAGATTGGAAATGCTCCTAGTGCTAGTCTTAGTCCGGAGTCGCATATTGTGTTGAGGGTTTTTAGATATGACTTTCTGGTGGATTGATATATGAAGCTACCATAATCTATTTTTGATCTAATTAATGCTCTATATAGTTTGAGTAGTGTGTTCTTGTCAGCTCCCCAATCTGTATGGGCGATAACTTGTAGGAGTTGTAATGCTTTATTACATTTGGTTTTGATGTGATTGATGTGTGGAATGAAATTTAGTTTTTTGTCAAAAATGATTCCCAGGTGCTTGTGTTCATTTACGAATGGAATTTTTTCGCCTTCAATCTGTAAGGTTGGAGTTTGTGTTGGTTACAGAAATGGATGCATTTTGTTTTAGTTTTGGAGAATTTGAAACCATTTTTAGTTGCCCATTTATTAATTTTATTTATGTTGTAGTTTTCTTTCAATAGTGTGAATGTATTTAGATCTGTAGCTGATTGAGCAGTCATCTACATATAAGGAGCTATGTATATCAGGAGAGAGTTCTTTTATAATGTTATTGATTTTTATGTTAAAGATAGTTGTTGATAATATGCTGCCTTGGGCCACTTCTTGATTTTGTGGGTCTGATAAAGTCCAGTCTATGCAAACTTGGAAAGATCTGTCTGTTAGGAAGTTTTTTATGAATTCAGGTAATCTGCCTCTTAGTCCGATGTTGTGAAGATCTTTTATGATACTGTGTTTCCAGGTAGTTTCATATGCTTTCTCAAGATCGAAAAAAACAGATGTTATGTGTTCCTTATTGAGAAAAGCTTCTCTGATGTAATTTTCGAGGTTAGTGATGTGGTCTATACATCCTCAATTTTCTTGGTATCCACATTGGATTTCAGAAATTATTTTGTTATCATCTAGATACCATATAAGACGTAGTTAATCATTCTTTCGAACGTTTTGCATAGGCAGCTTGTGAGAGCTATTGGTCTGTAGTTTTCTGGGTTTGATGTATCTTTTCCCAGTTTGGGTATCGGTATTATTGTTGCATTTTTCCATGAAGTTGGGAAATCTTTTGTTTCCCATATTTTATTATAAATTTTGAGGAGTTTTAATGATTTGCGTAGAATTTCTTTAAGGAAGCTGTAGTGCACTTCATCTGGTCCTACAGCTGAGTTATGGGATTTTTCTATGGCGGTTTCTAGTTCATTGAGTGAGAAGATTTCATTTGTAAAACTCTTGGTTTTTGGAGTTAAAGTTTATGTTAAGTATGCAGGATTTTTTTGATTGAGAAGGCACAAGTTATTTTTGTTAATTAATTGTTCAATTATGTTTCCTTTTGAGTTTGTGACTTCGCATCCCCATAACGTACTGTGGCAGTTAAAGTCTCCTACAAGAATGAATGGGGAAGGTAGTTGTTTTATTAAATTTTCTAATTCATTTTCATTTATTGGTTCTTGAGGAGGGAGGTATATCGAGGTATATTGGTTGAGGAGGGAGGTATATCGAGGTATATTGGTTCTTGAGGAGGGAGGTATATCGAGCAGATTGTAATTGTTTTGTGTAATATGACTTGAGTTTGCTTGGAGATTTGTTTTGACAGAGAAATTGCTTTGAGGTATGTTATTCCTTACAAGAATTGAGGTGCCTCCATTAGCACGAAGGCCTGTGTTATGGAAATAGTTATATTGTTCATAGTTTGGTGTTTTGAAATGGTTATTGTTTTGTAGGAAGGTTTCTTGTAAGCAAACAATGGCTGGGTTGAAGAGTGAGATAAGTATAAGAAGTTCATTATAGTTAGATCTTATTCCATGACAATTCCATTGGATAATTTGTGTTTTTTCTATCCATGAGGTTGTTTATTTCCATCTCTTTAGAAGTAGAGGGTTTATCTTTCGTCAGAGTTTGAGTTTTACTGGGTTTTTTCTTTTTTTTGTTTGGATCTGGACGTCGATCTGGATCTTGCTTGAGATGTTGCCGTTTTGGCTTCTTGTTCATTTTTTCCCCTCTTGATTACTTGTTTGGTTTCTTTTTTTTTATCTAGGGTATTTTCGGTTTCCATTTTTTCTAGAATTTGGAATCTATTTTGAGTGTCTATTGTTTGGATTTCTTCTTTTCTGGAACGTTCTTTATTTGCTGTTTTATCATTGCTTATGTTTTTTATTAATTTCTGGTGGTTGTTTTGTTGGTTTCTGTGATAATTTTTTTAATGGTTCTGTTGTGGATGGAATATTATTTTCTTTGTGTGGATTTGTTATTTCTATTTTGTTTACCAGATTTAAGTATTTTTCTTTTAGGCTATTTTGAAATTCTGGCCATTCTTTAATATTTAATGTAATCAGTTTGTTTATCAGTTCCCTATATTGATCATGTATTTCATTATGTTGGCATGGTTTAGTTGTCTTTTTTTGTTATTTCAGCATATGTGTTGTCTTCCATGTACGTCTCAACTATTTTTCTGGCTTCTGAAAAGGTTGTCTTTTTTTTTGTACTTTACTTCTATGATTTCTCTTTTTTATATGTTTTGCATATTTTAAAGAAGACCAGGTGATCTTCTTTGCAGTTAGCGCATTTCACCTCATTTATGCATTTTTCTTCGGTGTTGCCGCATTTTCCACATATTTTTATTCCTTTACAGGCTTCTTTATGATGTCCATATTTTTGGCAATGGAAACATCTTAATGGGGCTGGGATACATTGGTCTACTTTTACATTTAAGTAACCAATTTTTATTGGTTTAGGTATTGTTGGTTTGTTAAACGTTAATATGTAGGTGTTGGTGGTTATTATTTTATTGTTTCTTTTTATGTTTATGCGGATGATTACTCCTTGTTTTTCTAATTCGGTTTTTATTTCTTCTTCAATTGCTAGCGATAGTTCATAACTTCGAATTACTCCTTTGGAAGTGTTTAGTGTTTTATAGGGAAAGACTTTGCACTTGTACTCATGGAAGTTCTTCATTTTGAGTAGAGATTGAGCATCTCTAAGATTGGTTATTTCAATTAGTGGATTTGCATCTTGTTTTTTTTATCATTTTTGGTTTACTTTTTGTGGATAATGTCTTTTCTATTAGGAAAGGTGATAAATTTCCAATTTTTTTATTTTCGATTAATTCAATAACCAAGAATCGTGAGAAGTTTCCTTCGTCTATAGTTGGAACGGTTTTTCTAGTTTTGAATTTTTGTTCTTTATCTGAGCTTGAGAGGTCAGAGGAATGGTTTCTTTTAAGGGTTTTGAGGGGGATGCTTTTGTTTTTATCAGCCATGGATTTTGGGATTTATTTTTCATCAACCACGCTCCCTACCCACCTCGCATTCCAAAATTGGGGCATAGTAAGGGGGAAACCTATTCGCCTTGACCATGTCGGGGCTACGTGGAGGATATACTCTTTTGGTAAGGAGTTCTCAAACACTATATTTTCTGTTCAAAATACATTTGCTCAGATAGAGTGTTGAGTTCTGGTCTTTCCAATTGATTGACCCTTGCCACCGCCTTCTAGCACTTACTTGGTTTGCCTATTTTTTGTTGTGGAGGAAGAAAAATTAAAATGATGGGAGTACTTTAAGTTTCATTTTTTGTTGTGGTAGTTGGTACTTTGGGTGTAAGTGCTAGGGCTTGGTGTGACTGGCCGATTGGTCAGATCGGGCCTCTCCGACCGCTCGTCTAGCCGAAGTAAGGGCCGAAGTAATGTGTTGCAGTGCCTAGACTTTTATGCACCCAGGTCTAAGTTAGCTCAATGACCAGGATCACGTCCTAAGGCATTACAGGTAGCAACCACGGCTAACTGCAGGGGGGCAGTCGGCTTATTCTAGTGCCCCACCAACAGGGCAAAAGGGGGGGGGGGCGACGGGGTTGGTAAGTAGGGAAGGAAAAAGAAAGGAGAGGGGAAGGGGGTTGTTTTTGTTTTTGCAGAACATAATTAAGTTTTACAAAAGAAAATAGAAAACAAAAACAGAAAATCGATGTAGGTGCATTTTGTCTCAGGAAGTCAATAGACAGCCTGATCTGGTAGCACCAGAATGCAGAATTTAGCCAAAAACCTGACGATCTATAAATTACAATGCACATTGTGATACTATCAACAAACCCTCCAGAAAAAAAAAAAAAAAATCTTAGAGAGGGGAGAAAAAGAAAAGGAAATAATTTATCAGCAGAACAAAGGCTATAGGGTAATCTCCAACACTTGCACTCCCAAAACAAAGATGGACACAATTGATGCAAACAGAAGTCACTAAGCATGAAACTAAATACATAACCATATAGAAATATTATTTCCAAAAATTATTTTAGTTTTAAAACCTCTTGGATTATCATGAAACAACAAAAATAATTTTTATTTTTATTTTTTACGTTTCTAAAGTTTTTTTTTTTTGTGACACTTGTTTTATCACAAACCATTAAAAAAAAAAAAAAAAAAAAATCTACATTTCTTTAAATGATATTAATTTTTTTACACTATTTTTATCACAAAACACTAAAAATAAACTTATTTTTTAAATTTCTTAGAATAATTCTTGGAATGTCTTTCTACAAGTTTTATCACAGAATTTTGTGAAAATAATTTTTTATTGCTTCATAATAATGCAAGCGTTAAAAAAAACAAAAAACTTAAGGCTGACGAATCCTCAAGCAGATGAAACATGGGAAATTATGTGTAGCTTAATTGCCATATACATTTTCAAAACTTACTATATATATATATAGGAATATGATTAGCAAATTGGCAAATCACTAATTACCGATTAATCAGTCTTTGATAATTGGCCGATTTCTTGCTGAAATTAGCATTTTAGGATCTACAGATATTTGGACAGCTACAACAGATAATGCTCTTGTAATGTATACTGTTGATAAGATTCCTACCTTAACAACCTACCAAGTGGAACCTGTTCAAAAAATTGTCCAGTTACTGAGTCCATTTGAAGAAATCCCTAAGAAGCAAGTTACAGAATATTAACCATATCAATGATAATACCTACAATTTTAGCTTTGAGGTTATTTCTTTCAAAAGCTGTCCAATCTAATTCTGATATTTGTGACTCTAGCAGAATCCTTACCATTGTTGAACAATTTAATGAATCAATGGAAACAAGATTTTCATCCTATCTAAATGATAAAAACTTGTGTGTGTCTACTTTCTTAGATCCAAGATTCAAATTTAAATTTCAAACGACTGACATGGAAAACACTTAAGAATTGGATTTTACATCTACTTTCTGCTGATGATAATGATCAGCAGGATACATGGTGTCTTCAATAAGTTTCCAGACTTTTTTTGTACAGGGATTTAAAATTGTTGTAGATGCTTGAAAGTTCAATACGTATGGACACTTTAGAGGAATAATATGCAATAAAATTCTGTTTTAAACTTGGAAAAAATACCAGGAACTATGGAATGCTTCAGACAGTTTTTGGACCATTTTGCATGAATCAAGCATCAGTTTTTGAATAGCATAATAGATTCAAGGAAGACGGGGAATCTGTAAGGGATGGTCAAAGGTGTGGGAGGAGTAAGGAAGTCAGAACACTAGAGTTTATTGGCCAAACAAAGAATTTCATGGATAAAGACTGTTGTGTGTTTAAAGAGACAACAAGTGTACAGTTTGATGGCAGTGTGGGAACTGTTCACACAATTATTCGCAAAGAACTGAGGATGCAGATTTGCACAAAGTTTGCCCTAAGGGTGCTCAGAGAAGATCAAAAAGATGACAGCAGGGATATGGTCGAGCTGATCAATTCAGATTCCGCAGTTCTGGTGACCTGCAATGAAAGCTGGATTTACTACTATGACAAAGAGAGAAAGTTCCTAGTGTAAGCATGCTGGCTTTCCCCGACTCAAGAAGAGCAAACCCACCAAGAAACTTATAATTCTTTTTCTTTGGCAGCATGGACATGATCTGAATGCACTGGGTTCATACTGGACAGTTAACAAGAAATAATATGTTGAGGTTTTAAGGAATTTCAGGAAGAGACTAGTACTCTTTAAATCGGGTCAGTGGCATTTCCATCAGGACAATCCACAACGCCATCCTTGTCACAGACTATTTGACCAAGAGGAGCATCATGACAGATCCTCACCCTCCCTAGAGTTCCCTAGAGTTCATACCTTGCTCCCTGTGACTTTTGGTTTTCCTTAAACTCAAGGAAAACTTTAGAGGGTGTCGTTATGAGACAATTAAGGAGATGAAAAAGGCTGTGACGAGGGTCAATGACATGCTCACACAAGAGAACTTCCATGGGGCTTTCCAGAAGTTGTTGGAATCGTAGCCAGAGGAGATTATTCCAAAGAGGACTAGAGTTTCATGTGTTTACTATGAAAAAACGTATGACAATTTATTGAAGGCATTTCATACTCTTCTCCAAACTCTGTTGAGGGTCAAGAAGATCAAAGTGAAAGTAAAACTGTATCTCTTTCAAGCCTGTTCGATGAATTAGTTTTAAATAAATCTACAGTAACAAATCAAAACTTAGAGCAGGTAGAAGCTGAGTTAACCCTAGAGACTGCAACTACAACAGAAATACAAGAATCACAATCTAACCTCAAAAGGAATAAGTCCACTATGGTTAAGTGCACAAAAGAACTTTACCATTACCTAGCTTTATCACTACTCGCAAGAGGTGATGATCAATTTAAATGGTGGAAGAAGACACAGGAGACCTTACCAACGCTGAGTAAATTGGCTTCAAAATATTTAAGCGCACTACTTTCATCTGTAGAGAAGGAGAGGCTCTTCAGTACAGGTGGTAATGTTTATGAACCTATGAGGAACAGGTTGTGTCCTGAGAATGGAGAAACTAATGTTTCCACATTACAACTAAAAAATATTCAACTTTAAATACTGAGGAGACTATGAGAGCAGAGGAGGCAAACAGAAAGAATAGAAAAGGAAGTAGAGCAGCAGCAGGTGCAGAACTGCAGCTTATAATTATTCACTTAAAGAATTACAATTTGTACTTTGTAGTTGGTTTATAATTTCTTTTTTCTTATCTAATTGTTTAATTGTTTATTCATATAAGAATTAGAAATTGTACTGTATATTCAGTGTTTTAACAACTCACCTTTCATTGGTGTTAATTTCTGTAACTCCCTGTTCTTTGAAACATTGAACCTTGAAGAATTCTGGCGTTTATCCTTCTTAATATGCGTAGGACCGGAGTACTTGATCTTTGTCAACTGTGTGGTAGGTGGATGATTTTCAGTATTTCCTGAACTTTTCTTTTTCGCATTCTAATAAAAAAAAAAAAACATTAAAAAAAAATAGATAAATAAAAAATGTTAAAAATTAAAAAAAATATGAATGAATGCAAAACATTAAATTTTATATCCTCCATTCTATAATAAAGTGAAATGTTTGTATTTTTTGGATTTTTCAGATTACTGTTCTCGTTTTGTGCTATTTTCACGTTTTGGTCAATGTAACTTCCGACCATCTTAAGGTGGATCTTGCGGACCTGTGGCATAGTGGATAAAGTACTTTGTAAGATTCAGTTGTAAAATTATACTCTTTTGGTACAAAGTTCAATCCTCAGTGTGGGGCGACACTCAAAAACCGACCGAACGAGGGCATACTCCACCCAGCAATTAAATAAAGGGCTCCATTCAAAGTTTAATCCAGATTCCAGAGTTTCACAGAAAAATATCAGAGTTCGACAAAATACACTTGAAGGTTGGAGGTTATACTGATCAAAATGTGAGAATAACACTGAAGATGAGAACAGTAGTCGGATGAATACAAACACAAATTATCAATCCTTATCTCAAAAAATCATAAACGTAAAGAGAAATGCATATTTATGTCTCCCTGTTCCATCACACGAAAGTTACTCTCATTTTTAGAGTTATAAAGACCAATATTAATGAAATCATGCTATCATTTCAAGTGTGTGTGTTGGCTATACATGATTTACACATTTTTCTAATTGCTAATCATTTATTGAAATCAGAAATAAAATGACAAAATAAGTTTTTTTTAAAAAAATAATTTTATAATCAGACAAATTACCTTTAGTTAGAAGTAAAAAGGCAATCATTTTTTTTTTTTGAATTGTGCAAAATACCGTTTCGTCATTAGATAAGACAAGCTGCTTTGAAAAAGATTACAACAGAACAAGTTTGCCTGACTGTTTAGCTAAGAGCAAAGTGTAGTATGTGTTCTGATACTACATTTACCTTTCTCTGTTCTTGGTTAGTGAAAAAGAAAATCTTCTAAATTAAGGTAATTTCTATTTTTTGTCTCAAATTCAGAATGACTTTTTTGAAAGCTAGATTTTCTTCATTAGAAACCAACCTTGTGTCTAACTGCCCTCGTGAGGAAGAAAATGAATAGGGATAATAAGAGTGGTATTGTCACTACTGGTTTAATGATATTAGACAGGGCTAGTCTTCACTAAAGCGGAATAAACATTTTGGTGCTTATAGGTTATTAAGTAGAAAAATGTCATATTTCTGTGGAAATATTCTTTATTCACTTATATTTCCTTTTAATATATACCAATCCTTATTTAAAAAGCTCAATGTAATTACAGAGCAATATGGTGAATTAATGACAAAAGTCTATATTCCCAATTTCATGTTGTTGACCATCTTACAATTTATTCCTTTAATTCAGTTGACATTTACAATTCTTTACAGTATCTGTTTCGTAGCACAAAATGCAATCACTTAATCATTATATCAATCGGTGAATCTATTTTGCCCTTTACTTATCAGAAGAAAAAGCAACAATCAATCCACCAAAAGGACATGATTAAAAAATCAGAAAATTGGGACAGAAGCTGCAAATACCTTATAGTTTTCTTACATTATGCCATTTGGAAACATATATATATATATATATATATATATATATATATACACACACAAACAGTAGAACCCCGGAATATGGTGGCCCTAGGATATGTTTTTTTTTCTAGTTACAATGTGGAATACAATGAAGTATTTGCCCCACCTTACGGCGTTATTTAGAATGTTCTTTGATTATAGACATGTGTATTATATGCTGTACTATATTTTGTTACTAATTTTTAATACCGTATCCTGAGGCTTTACTGTATATATAATACATATATATATATATATATATATATATATATATATACGCATATATATTAGCATTACAAGCGTATGCTGTATTTTTGTGGACATCGGCAATATTACATACCTAATGTGCTTCAACAAGTCATATCTTTTTTATTTGTGAGTCAATTTTTAAAAGAATTACATTAATGGAAAAAGAATAAAATAAGCTTTCCAATTATGTTAATTTATTTTTCTTTTATGCGTTCAATATTTTTATGCTCCAAGTTAAAAATGAAAAAAAACGGTAAAAAATAACAAAAAGGAAAACTATTTTTTCACTGTTTATATTTCATACGTTATGTTTGGATACATACGCACAGGGTTAAATTTGATTGGATATGGTTGAAATTTTACAGGCTATATAAACAAAGAAGTCCATCTCTACTAGTCTTTGATTTTTATTTTTACGACCACAGGAAGCAAAATTACGACCGAGCAAAGTTGACGAAGAAGATTTCAAAATTGATAAGATAAATCGGCATATATCATCCGTTTTCATATAAATAATAGTTTCAGAATTATTTTCATGTATAATATGTAAACATTTGATAATTATTAATTGTGCAGAAATTTCTTTAAAATGTCATCTTTTATAGAAATTAACAGATAAATGGCTCGCTAAGTGCTAATGCTAACATAATGCGCTGAACTGACTAAAGTATTCTCTTAATAGAAAACTGTTTTTCTGCTTTCATCTTATTAGACTAGTCATTTTGTATTCTGAGCTTGTCAATTTAAAAAAATTATTTTCAAGTTTTTCAAATTTGATTTCCAAACAATACTATATTGAAATAGGGTTATTTATGCCATTTTTTGCGTTTGCTGTTTTTATTTTTCAGATTTAAAAAAAAAATTTAACATCGTTTTGCATCACGTTCGTTTTCTTTTGCATCACATTCGCATTTTTTTGTTGTCGTTTTTCCGATTTTTTAAAGAAGTTTTAACATTGCCTTTTTTTATATAATATTTAAGCAGCGTTATTACTTCGCTTATTCTTTTACTTTGATTTAAACACCACCACCCCAACACACACCTCTAAACACCCGGGCAATGCTGGATACTCACACTAGTAACAAATAAAAGATACATGTGCACTTATGCTACCATGCTGAAATAATAACATTATTCAGAAACCCATTCTTAACATGGGGAAGGTAGGGTGTTTTGTTAACTATTTTATACTTTCACCAAACAATCAAATAAAAAAGATATCTTGAAACTTGAACTTATTTTTACTTCATTGTCAAGACCATTTTTTCGAATCTGTAAAATAAACCAGTTTTTATTTTTAACTGTGGATATCTAACTAATAATAATAATAATAATTTCATTGTGATGCATTTTGTAAATTTTTACCTTGTTTCCACCTGAACATTTTTCTTTAAAATGACTACCTTTAAAAATTTTCGGGTATGTTGAAAACGAATACTGCATTTAAATTTTCTGCAAATAAGAAGCTTTCCGGATATTAAGTAATGTCATTTCTTACGCTATTGCTGGTGGCCATCTTGGTATGTGCGTTTGTGCATAGTTTCTTGGGGTTGCGTTTGTGTGCTTGCATGTACCAAGATGGCCACCAGCGATAACATAAGAAACGACATTGCTTAATATCCAGAAAACTACCTATTTGCATAAAATTTAAATGCGTTATTCATTTTCAGTATACCCTAAAACCTATAAATGTAATCATTTTAAATGTTAAGGTGGAAACAAGGTAAAAAATTACTGTTTTATTTCTTTGTTTACATAATTGAATTTTCAGTTAAAACAGAATAGAAATGACAAAAATTACCATCAACTGGTGAATATATAGTTGTTGCTTTAGGTGTATCAGAATTTTTGTAGGAATTTTTGACACCCCTAACAGGAAACTGCTAAGAAAATATAAAGAACTTGTAATTTCTCTTTTAAAAGTGGGTTGTTTATTTTCTTTATGGATTATACTTCCAAAATAAACTATTAAAGTTGTATAAAAAGTAATAGAAATATTTTTTTATTTTTTTAAAAAATAGCAATGAAATTAATTGAATTTTACGAGTTCAGTATTTTTCAATTTTTAAACTTTAAAAATCTATCAAAATTTTTCTATTGATTCTATTTTTACAATGTTTTCAGGGTCAATGTGAAAATTTTATGCTCTTTCCAATAAACAGAATATAATATTTTAGACAAACGTTTTTTTTTTAATTCACACCTCTCCCCCATTTTGAAATATCTATCAAAAAGTAAATAATTAATTTACTCAAAGTTTTATATATCACAAATTGAAGATAAAAAAATCAATAAATACTATATTTAAATTTAAAACAAAAAAAGTAGTGTTTTTTTTAGAAATTTACCTGTAAAATCCGAAGTTTAAAACTGTTTTTTTTTTTTAATCGGTTTTTTTTTTTTTTTTTTTTTTTTTTTTTTAAATGAAACCTTGGTCCTTGCTTCTTTAATTGAAAAAAAAAAAATTAGGGCTTGAATTACATTTTTCAAGTAGTTATAAGCTTGGAAAAACAGGGGGTCGAATTATTCAATATTTTCACAAAGTTTCTGACACACCTATTGTTGCTTATCAGGATTCCTGGTATCCTCGTACTGTGAAAGTTACATCGGCGATTCATGTAGAGTACGATTTATGGTTGCATTTCAGAAAATAGGGGTATATTTTGGGCCAAATAGAGAGGATTTAGAAAATTGAAAATTGAACTGGTCCCAAAATGCATAAGTTCTGGTCAACTAAGGAAATTTCATCTTTTACAGAAAACCAAAATCTATATGAAAAATTTTCTTCGATTGATTTCTGAGATTAATTCATATCTACTTTTTTTTTTTTTTTTTTTTTTTTTTTTTTTTTACTTGGAGGGGAGTAGTAAATACCGGCCATGAATGCTCTTTAGGCATTCAATGGTTACACCCAAGATTAAGCTCTCCTTTGGTGAGGAGGCAGGAAAATGCCTATTCTCAATAAAGCTATATTTAAATACTACTATAATACTTAGTTTTGTTCACAAATAGACACCCCACTGTATGATACCATGCGCTGAGTTAAAAAAAAAATGAAATTTGTACATCCGAATTATTCATGGCTTATGGTAAAGAGATACATCAAATTTGGCTGCATAATCAGAAAGAACACACAATTTTACATAAGAGTGCCAAGTTTCATGAGAATAGCTTGAAAAATAAATGGTGGCGAAAATTACCGAATTTCTTGAAATGTTGAGGTCTGTAATTTAGCCCATTTTTTCTAAAGAAAAATGTCCACAGAAAAGCCTAAATTTTGGCACTTAAAATTCTCATAACTTTTGAATTACTGCTGGTATTTGCATAATTCAAACGGTTTTAAGCATCTTTTACATAGTTCTTTTCATGCAAGTTGATAAAATAAAAATTATCTAAAAATAAAAAAAATCAACTCGTAATGCTATATATATATATATATATATATATATATATATAAAAGCGAAAATGTATGTATGTATGTGTGTTCGCTTTTTCTGTATGTCAACAAAAGGCTTCTTTCAGAGAAGCAGTCGCTCGCTCCACAACTTTTTAAAACTTTTTATATCACATATAAATCGTAATATCTCACAGTAAACAACGAAGCTCGCCTGTCTATTTAATTTTCTCGATTTCAGGAAGATAAATATTCAACATTTGTCGCTCGCTGCTAGTCTTTTTCCTATAACATCTTGGGAAAATAAAAATCCCGCAGTCAAACTTGACCTCATTAACTCATTAAAATGGGCACCTGCCAAATCCAAGTAATTAAATAAATTCAAACGTGTTTCCATTAGCATCTTGCTGTGGGGCAATCGTTAACGTCGCACTTTTTTTTTTTAACACCCCCCCCCCCCCCACCCTCCGGAGTTTCCACACACACCTCCAAACACCCGGTACCACTCGCTAATATATATATAAAACAAAAAGTTTATAATATTAATAACACCACATGGGCGAATAATAAGGAGCAGTAAAATAAAAGAATCAAACGTTATGTTCATGCAAAAGAAAAAGTACACAGGAAATATGAATATCAAAGGTTAGTACATTTATTTAAATTGGATATAAAAATTTATTTATTGTTACTGATGATGTAGCGTCATGTAGGAGGTGTGTAGCAAATGATGTGAGACTATAAAAAAACTTTCTAAATTATAAATCACTTAATGATTCCTGGGCCAACACAACTTATAAAAAAATCCATATGATATTTACAAAGTATTAAAATAGTACATGTCAAAATTTGGGCTTAATTGGATAATTAGTTTACAAATTACAATTATTTAAGTAAAACTGCCATTACAAACTGACAAAGCAGTGAAGAAATCTGAATTTCATGTGTTGATAAAGCTTTCTGATTTAAAAAAAAAAAAAAAAAAATACTGTTTAAGCAAAGCAGTGGTTATTCGACTGTTCTGTCTAAAACAATAAAGAGATGGTGTGCTGATTTTAAGCATGGCTGTACAGATATAAACTATGCTGAACTTTCATGTCATCCAAATCTGCCAGCTTTGTCCCAAAAAACATTAAAAAGTAAAAACTTGTTTTGGCTTTTTTTTTTTTTTTTTTTTTACATGGTAGTCACCACTTATCAAGGCCCGGAAGCCACTTGGGGATAAGGGTTATTGCGTGTACAGTAATCAATGGGATAATATCGTAGTAATCGTTAGTAATGGAGATTTGATAAAGTGTCTTACTTTAAGGGGCGGTTTATCAGGAATTTGGGACTTGAAGACATCCAAGTTGTAGTCAGGTGGGAAACGGGCAAATGGAAGAGAGTTCCACAAGTGTGCATTTCTAAGAAAGAAGCTTTGTTCATGGAATCCATGTTTTGATTTAGGTACAGATAAAGAGTAGGGAAAATTATTGACAGTGACATAAATCGAAGTTGTATGAGATAGTAGAGAAGTTGAAGATATCAAAAGGCAGTTTGCATGAACACTTGTCAAGGAGAAAACTGTTCATATTCGATACCATGTTTGTTCAGTCAATCTAAACGGACGGATGAGTCACAGCATTGCTTGAAAATGTTTCAATGCAACAAAAACGAGTTTTGCCATCAATATATAATACATTGGATGAAACATGGATTTGTCATTTCACTCGCGAGTTAAATCTGCAGTCAGCTGAGTGAACAACAGCAGGTGAAAGTCATCAAAACTGATCAAAAATGAAAACATCAGCAGGTAAGGTTTTGTGCTTAGTATTTTGGGATGTGCAAGGTGTTTTGTTTATAGATTACTCTGAGAAATAAAGAACCACCATTAACAAATATTATAGTGCATTATTGGTGCATTTGAAGAGAAAAAAAAAAAAAAAAAAAAAACAGACTTAATTGAAGAAAAGAAAAAAATACTCTTCCACCAAAACAATTCATGTCAGAGCAATCACAATGATGGCAAAACTACATGAAATGCACTTCACCCTATAAACTAAAACTGTTTGTAGATCTAAAAAGAATAGTTCAGGGAAAGAGATTTAGCTCCAATTAAGTCATATTGGAAACTGCTAAAGACAAATTGTTCTAAAAAAATGAAATTGAATTATTAAAGAAGCGTTGGAATTGGTGTATCACCCCAAAAAAGAAGATTACATTTATTATATAAATCTCACTTGTCTATTTAAATGACTGCCTAAAACTTTCGACAGGGGTGACAGATTTTTACGAGATCAGTATCATTTTGAAGCTCGATCTTTCAGACGACAAATATTGAAAAATTGGCTAAAAACATTAATTCCTTCACCCTCAACTGGGCACTTTTCTACAAGGAGGGGTCGCTTTTTTTATAGATATTTTCGAAAGTCATTCCTCTTTTCAATTGACTAGCCTTAATTTAAACCTTCGCCAAATTCTGCTGCAGTGGGGACAGAGAATGATAGATGTTGAGGGCTTTAAAGCATTGTTCTCCATGCTTTTTTTTTTTTTTTTTTTTTTTACTTTAGAGTCACTGCTTATTAAGGCCCGTAGGCTACTCTAGGATAAGGGTTAATGAATGTTAGGTAAGGTAGACAGTGAGACAAAACTATGACGATTAGTAATGGTGAAAATTGAGTAGGTCTAATTATATAATAGGACAAGAATTTATTCATATTAGACTTGAGAACAAACATGTTATAGTTAGCTGGGAAGTAGCTCCATAGTATTATATTCCACAGATGAACAGATCTCGGAAAGAAGCTCTGTTCATGGAATTTTTGTTTAATTTTAGAACAGGAAAAGTAAGGGAAATTGTTGATGAGTATTTGTTACAAAACAATTTTACGGGGAGGGGGGCATCATAGATTGGAACTCAGTCGAGCATCTACCCTAAAAGTATAGATAGAATTGCAATGTCTCTTCTGTAAGAAAGGGGAAGCAAGGAGGCAAAAAGGTCCTCACCTGCTAGATTACAAAGATAGTTTTGTACCCTGTTTAAGCAGGAAAGAGTACTCTTAGGAGCTTCTTCTCAGATGTTGAAAGAGTATTCCATCTAAAAACAACGCAATCCTTCAAGTTACATTATTTTGATATATTTTAGAACTGAATATCTGAAACATTTTTTGGGTTAATTTTTATGTTATGATTAACTTCAGCCATTAATCTGTATTTTGTTGCATTTATCTTTTTGTCTACATTTTCCAGTTCCTTTGGCCTCCCATGTTGCTTCGACTGATACAAGGCGTGATGGATAAGTAAAAAAGCCATGTTGTCTCAATGCATCATGTATACATGGCTTACCTCCTTAAAACAAACTCTCATATTCTTCAAGTGGCTTTCCTTTACGTAGTCCAAGCTTCTTTCTTAGAACTGCACACCTGTAGAACTCTTCCATTTACCTCCTTCCAGCTGACAATATGGTTGTCTTCAAGCCCAACGTAAACAAGTTCTTGATGAGCCGTTCTCTTTAAGTAATCTAATTTACCAAATTTACACTTCTAACAATTACTATGATATTGTCCTTTTCACCACTGTACACTCTAACCTTTATCCTCAGGTGGCCTCTGGGCCTTGATAAGTGGTGGTCTCTTTGGAAAAAAATAAAAATAAAAGACAAGTATGAATAACTTTGCACTCATAGCCCCGTTAAGGAGTACAATTAGAGATTTTGCAAGATTTGTACTGCCTTCTCCAACAAATTTTAGATAATGCACTTAATTTTTATGTAGATTCTCTAATCTTTCTATTTATAGGAAACATACATCCACACACATTAAGTTAATCTCATTATTTGGATTCTTCTGACTACTGTTTGCAACTTGAATATTACTTTCACATTTCGGTCTGACATTCTTCAGGTGTATCTTATCAGACTTGAGGAATCTTCACGGAATTTCAAACGAAGCATTTAATGCACAAGGGGTCGCATGCTTTCGTTCTGTCAGCGATAGCTGAGTAGAAGTCCTAAGTAAATCACAATGGTATTTTGAGTGTCACCCTCATTGAGGATTGAACTATCAGAACTGATATTTGCACTTTTTGGCTTTTTCAACCAAACAATTATACAATAATTTAATCAAGTTCCCAAACTAAAAAAAAAAATAAATAAATAAACACACACAAAAACAAATAAGTTCTCTTCAAAAGGGGATCTACATTAAATCAAATTTTTATTTTAGATTTTAAATTATAATCTTACCTATTATTTAACTTTCAATTAAATAAAAATTATTTGAGTAAAACTATCTGACTGTAGTTTGTTATTCTTGAACACCAGTCATTCCATTATTCAGCTATTCTTTAATCAATCACTTTTCCAAACTCAATATAGCCTCACACTCTTTAAAGAGCATTAAAAACAGTCTGCACTTCTCCAGTATAATAGCAAGGTTTGAAAATAACTACTTAATTGTCATGTTACAATAATGAACAAATGCAAAAATTATGAATAATAAGGTAGAGAATCAATTATTAATGGAAACATTTTCAAAGACAATTAGTGAAAACTGAGGGTTTTTTTTTTTTTTTTTTTTTTTTTTTACACAGTGATCACCACTTATCAA
>NC_136524.1:47871891-48011891 GCF_053919585.1 Euprymna scolopes
TGACTCTAACAGAGAATCGGTCTGAACCTCGTGGCCTGGTGGGAGATGTCCTTTTCTCTTCACTGCAACCTCTATCTCACAGAAGAGAAGTTGCGAGTTTGTGTCTGCTTTATCGTTATTTTCATGGAAAGTGTTTGACTGAGCTTCAATCTATGGTCCCCTCTCGTCAAACTTTCACAAGAAACACTAGACTAGCTGAAAACATTATCAATAATTTTCCCCACTCTTTATCTGTGCCTAAACCTAAACATAGATTCCATGATCAAAGCTTCTTTCTTAGAACTGCACGCCTGTGGAATTGTCTTCAGTTTTCCTGTTTTCCAGCTGTCTATAATATGGTTGTCTTCAAGTCCAACGTGAACAAGTTTCTGATGAGCCGTTCCACTTAAGTTAACAAATTTACCGAACTTCCATTACTATTGATTACTATATTGTCCTTTTGACTACTCTACACTCTTTAACCCTTATCCTTGAGTGGCCTATCGGCCTTGATAAGTGGTGACGCCTATGTAAAAAAAAAAAAAATCATTTTTCACATTTAGCGATGTGAAATGCAATTTTAAGTCTGGAGTCAGACAGAGAGAGACACACACAGAGACCAAGAGAGAGGGCTCAACGAGAAACAAGGAGAGGATTAAGGAGGGAGAAAAAGAGAGAGGGGGGGCAGGGAAAAGCGACAGATAGAGACTACTAACACTTAAAAAACAACAAAATCAATCTTTGTGTCTTTAATGTGAGTTAAATTAAGTGTCATAAATTCAAAACACCATCAATAATTTATATATATATATATATATATATATATATATATATATATATATATATATAATTAGTGGCCTGGTAAGGCCATAGTGGACACAACAGAAGCATCAAAACTAAAGCTGGCCTGCTAGGACATATATGTCAGCAAATTTGGGCATATTTCATTGGTTTGAAAATATAGGTTATATTTTACCAATTGTCATAAAATTTTAACTATAGAATAGTAAAAAAAAAAAAAAAAAAGCCTGCAAATTTTGCTGTAGTTTCATCCCATAGAACCAAAGATGTGAGCATTTCAATATTCAATTTAGCTACGAGTATAGATATATCCACACACACACATACATTATATATATATATATATATATATATATATATATTATATATTACACACACCACTTTTTTGGCAATTTTATAAGCTCAAAATTTTCGCAACTATTGATCAGAATTTAACAAATGAAGGCTCGTTGGAAAACTAATGACCTGACTTGTGTAGTGAGTTATGTGACATTTGCCCTTGAGTTTGCACCTTATTGTTTAAAGAAGTGGGGGATTACTTTTCTATATTAATTTAACAAAAAACGAGCACCCACTTTATGGCAACCTTGATTATAAAGTGGGTGTTTATTTTATGTTAAATTAATATAAGAAAGTGATCCCTCACTTTTTAAAACTATAATTTATACATGTCATTGGAATTACTCGTTTCCTGGGATTTTAACTTTTCGTTTTCAACATCCTCAAAAGTGATAATTTTAAAGGATTTTTTGTGGGTGGAAAGATACTGCACTTTTACCAATATTTCAACCATAGTCATTTGTTTTCCTAGTTTTGCATATGAATTACAAAATATCTTATATTTCCCAAAAACCTCTGGCCTTGATGGAGAGGAGACAAACTTGCTGCAATGATTTCAAATGATCTGAAATTACAACAAAGGGAGACTTCTTCCCCTCTTTTGGTTTTCATACACAAAGTAATTTTCACAGTTTATAAGGATTATTTGATACTGGAGATATTCACAATTGTACCCATTCCAAAAGATGGGATGTATAACATATGAGAAATATTTGGAATCAAGTCTCCCCTTGCTGTTATTTCAGATCATTTGAAACCATAGCAGCAAGTTTTAGTCTTCCCTCCATCAAGGCCAACCGTTTTGGGGAAATATATATATATATATAGGATTGTTGATTTATTTATTTATTTATTAGTGATTCTGTGGTATTTCTTTCCGCTACCTGAGCACTCATAAGGGAGTTACCTGCCCTTTGTTTATATTCTAGTCATCCCTATTTGGGACGTATTATTTGTTATTAATTTTCTTTTTTTTTTTAGTCTGAATATTTTTTATGTGCATAAAAGTTATCCATGCACATAAAAAATATTCAAATGTTTAATAAAAAAAATTATGCGCACACACACACAAACAAACACACCATATATACATATATACATATATATATATATATATATATATATATATATATATATATATATATGTATGAAGAGAGACTATTTCTAATGGAAGAAGATACTAAAATTTCAGCAGCTGGAATCAAATGTTTGAGCTACAGACTTAATCTTTAGTCCTTGTCATAGCTTGTTTAGTATTATTAAACTGCGCTATTGTTCAGGAGAGCTGGAGAAATGTACAATGATGATCTTTAAACTCCTAAACAATACGGATATAAGTACTTGTAGTTTATGTTCAAATCAGTTTTAAAACGTTACATCACTAAATATTATTTTGAGAAAGTTCAATCCTACAAGATTTACCATTAATTTTTATGGGTCAACAAGTTTCTTATCAATAAAGAAAAAAGGAAAAAGAATGTTTATCAAACTGCACCTGTTTTTTATATGTTATTTCGTGAAAAAAGAAAACAAAATAACGCCACATTTTGTCAGTTGTCAAAAAAAAAAAAAAAAAAAAAAAAAGACAAACAAAAAACACACAAAAACTCGCTTTCACCTCAAACAAGGCATATTACCACTTGAACCATAAAGAGCTACTGTTTGAGCTTGTAACAGAGGGCCTGTAGGGAGTTATCTGTGAGATGTTTGTTCACATTACATTTAAATTCCTGCAAGTCAGTACAGTCAGGGAAGCAAAGAATAGCAAGGGAATTACAAAGTCTAACAATATGAGGGAAGAAACAATCAGAGTGGAAGGCTTCTCTAGCATCTAGTGACTTCAGTGATTTTGTTGCTTGTTGGAGGCGTACGTCAAGGGAGCACAAGTGCTATGAGTTAATCAGAGCACATTCCATGATTAAGTCACATGAGGCAAATTAAAATTATCTCTAATTTACATGACTGACATCACATAATTTACATGATTCAGTCACTTGCATATCCCCGTTAGGGGAGAGATAATGGTGACCTTCTATATACAATGTCTGGTATTCTCAAATGGTCACCCATTCTGTACTGGCCAAGCTCAATGTTGCTTAACTTTGTTGATATAATGAGAACCAGTGTGTCAACATGATTAAGTCACGTAAGACAGCAACTAATTAAAATTATCTCATTAATTTACATCACTTTGCAAAACAGATCTTTGTCTTATTCTTATAGATTGGTGCCTATTTACTTGCCTTCCTACGAGGGCAGAGTTAGACACAAAGCTGGTTTTTAATGTTAGGAAAAAATTAGACATCCCACCCACCCCCAGAAAAAAATTTGTTTACTTTAACTTCAGCAATGACCACAATACCACATTTACTCTTAAGATATGTCTAATGGTTTTTAAAATAATTTTATTTATATTTTATTTGGATGAAAAACTAATGAAGCCGAGTTGAGACAATTTTATTGATGGCACATCAATTTCAATAATACAATGACACAGGGTTCAGGATTGGCTACATTCTCAGGCAGCACCTGGTTCTCCTATGGTTGAGCAATTTAAGTAATTAGTAATAGAAAACAAAAATAAGTTGAAAATATTTATAAGATTTCAATTTTAATATTTAAAAAGTCTTAGCGGTTATATAGTAAAAACCATTTCCTCATATAAGAATTCTTAAAAAAAACAAAAAAAAAACAAGTGAAACATGCATGGTCCCCTGTGAATGCACAGTGAAAGAGGTGCAAAAAAAAAAAAAAAAAAATGACTAAGTTCGGTATTTGGCCCCACCCCCTCCATTTAACCCCAGGGGATGTCAAATCCTGGTGAAAATGAACAAACTGCAGTTTTAGACCTTAACATATTTAAATTTGAGTTCTGCACCATGCAAAACTGCTGAATAGACATACACAGTAAATTTTGGACAAATATGGTAAAGTAGTCCCAAAAGTGTTTTATTACCCCTAAAAGAGCCCCTGGGGCACACCCGAGAGTAACCATGAAGTATAGACAAACAAAATTATATAGAAATCAGAAAGTTTTATAAAAATCCACGGCATCAATTTTTTTTAATAAGCACAAAAGTGTCAATTTTAGCCATTTTAACCTGAAAGGCACCCCTAGGGGGGGAAGCCGGAGTTTTTCTTGAAAATCCGTTCTGTTACTTTTTTTTTTTTTTTTACTCATATCATGTTGTTAATGTTTTTGCAAAATTTTAAAAAATTCCAATGCGTAATTATTGAGAAACACGCAGACGAACAAACAAGGGTGAATTTACAAGTCCAGAGACAAAAAAAAAAAACTGAAGTAATGGTCTACATAAATGGCCCAGAACCTGTCAGGCTGATTATCAAGAATGGATTCTTGACTGGTAGTTCTACTCAAGTCATTAAACAACGGCCAAAGGAAGGAAATTGACAGAGCCGCCTATGACAAAAAGACATGACATCAAACAATATGAGAGCCAGAACCTGACTAATAAGGTGCTGGAATCACGATTTGCCATTCTCTGATTATCTCTGGTAAGAGAACAGCAATGTTGCTTTTTCTGCTTTGTGTATTCTAGGCCAAACTTAGAATGACATGTGCTCTAATGAACACCTAGCAGTTGTGCTCCCTCGACGTACATACCCCCCCTCCTAACTAATCCTACAAGCAGCAAAATCCCACCCTTTACTGTTGAGGTTCCTAGATACCGGAAAGACTTCTACTATAATTTTTTCCCCCTTAGATTGCTTCACTGTTTCCTGCTTCCCTAACTGTACTAACCTGCAGAAGTTGTTTTTTTTTTTTTTTTTTACATGGGGTTCATCACTTATCAAGGCCCAATGGCCACTCAGGGATAAGGGTTATTGTGTGTACAGTAATCAAAGGGATAGTGTAGCAATAATATTGGAGAAATTGTGAGGTGTCATTACTTAGGGGGGGGGCGGTTCATCAGGAATTTGTTTGTGTTGATCTTGAAGACATCCAGGTTGAAGTCAGGAGGGAAACAGGCAAGCGGAACAGAGTTCCACAGGCGTGCAGTTCTAAAAAAGAAGCTTTGTTCATGGTATTTACGTTTTGATTTAGGCACAGATATGGAGTGGGAAAAATTATTGACGGTGGTTTCAGCTAGTCGGGTGTTTTTTGAGAAAGATTGGCGAGGGGGACCAGAGAATGGAGCTCAGACGAGCACCTGCCATGGAAATAACGATAGAACAATGACAGGCTCGCTACGTCTCTTCTGTGGGAAAGAGGTTGCAGGCATACATCTGATGAGGAAGATTAAATCTAGGCAGATGTGTATAAAGTAGACTTTGTTGGTATGGTCAAATTGAAAAAAAAAAAAATGGATTAGAGTTCTTGAGTTCATAGATTTAAAACAGGCTCATTTCACAATGGAAAAGCCAAGGAAAACATTGAAGTGATAAATATGGACTTTAGATAAAGAAGGATAAATAAAGACCTGGCTAAAGATAGTTTAGTTTTGAGAGTCAATCTTCTGCTGTATGATAACATATGGAAGAAATGTTAAAGCAAAGATGATTATTTTTCTGTATGCATCTATTAATTATATGCATCTATTAATTGGTAAATACAATTTTACATATTTTTAATCTTCATAGTGAAAAGTTGTAGCAACAATTGAGAATGCAAATTCAAAATTGTTGTTAAAGTGAAGTTCATCTTATATCTATCTGAAATATTATTTACATGAATTATCTGCCAACACTTATTTGTGTGTGTCTGTCTGTCTGTGGTTAAGTTTTTTTTTGTGAGTGGTTTTTTTTTTTTGTGAGTGGTTGCATGCAAAAATAACAAAATGTGAATGCAAAGCATAAAGAACAGACCAAGATCTTTTTAAATATTTTGTTCTTTTCATTCAAAGAACTTTATCAAAATACAAATTATATATATATATATATATATATATATATATATATATATATATATATATATGAGGGTAAGAGAGAGTGTCAAAGAAGCTGGTCCAAAGGAAACAGATCAAACAATATAGAACAATATATGCAACAACGTTATATACACGGCTTAATACCGTTTAATACCAATTTCGATGCATATATACAAGAAAATACTTATCTACACAGTAAACCTGTTCTTAATATTGATTTTAATATTGATTTAATGTAACTAAATAAGAGACCACAAATAATTAGATTTCTTTCTTCTTTTTATTGATTTAAGATTTACACACAAAATCTCTCTCTCTCTCTATATATATATATATATATATATATATATATATATTTTTTTTTTTTTGTGGAAATATACTTTATTTCCTTATAATATATACCAGTCTTTACTCAAGAAGCTTAATGTAATTACAGAGCAATAAAGTGAGCAAATCACAAAAGTCTATATTCCAAAGTTCATGATGTTGACCATCTTATAATTTATTCCTTTAATTCAGTTGACATTTACAATTCTTGACAGTATCTGCTTCGTAACACAAAATCAATCACTTAATCACTATATCAATTAATGAGTTAAGGGCAAAATAGATTCACTACTTGATATAATAATTAAGTGATTGATTCTGTACTATGAAACAGATACTGTCAAGAATTGTAAATGTCAACTGAATTAAAGGAATAAATTATAAAATGGTCAACATAATAAAATTTGGAATGTAGACTTGCCATTCATTCACTGATATATATATATATATATATATATATATATATATATATACACACACAATTCACTCAAACTAATAAACTGATCATTATGAATATTAGAACATAACTGCAAGACATAAGTGGGCGAGATGTACTTAGTTTAATTTAATTTTTCGTAAAGGGGGAAAAAATGGAAGTAGAGGCCCATCATTCAAACTTCAATTTTTGTGATTTTAACAACAGGAATTAAAAAAAACACTTAATATTCAAAATTTCAGTTTCTTTGGAATATTTTAAATGGGTTTAGAGATAAGATATCAGATAATTTCACAATAATTCAAATTTGCAACATTCTTGTAATGCTAACAATGTCACATTAATCACTTAAAAATGATTTTCTTTATTCAAAAAAAAAAAAAAAAAAAAACTACTGGATCATTTTACATGATTTTTTTTGTTCTCTGTGATGGGTACATATCTTATAAAAAACTTTCTTTTTATTTAGATTGAACTGTGGATTTGCAGCAGAATTTCTAACCTAATAGTTCTAACTTCTAGCCTCATTGCCACAGTGTTGCATCACCATGCTTGTTTTATAATTATTTCCATGAAATGTGCTCCAATGAACTTACTGCACTTGACCGTTTCAATGGAAATAACCTGAATACACTGATAATTCACACCCTTTCACCATAGAGGTTCTCAGATGATAAAAGATTTACTACTGGAAACTTATTTCCTTGAACTGCTTACCTTTGGAATTCTCTGCTACCAACTGTACAACATTAAGAATTTTAAATGAAATGTAAACAAACATCTTGCTACACCCTATAAATCTGTCGCCTACCACAGTAGCCGCTTTGTTAGAGGTGAATAATAATAAAATAAATAAATAAAATACAAGAAAATGAACTTACTCTTTTTCAATGGTTCTATTTCCTCAATTGTTTTAGTGCTTGGCATTTTTTATGGGGGAGGAGAGGAGAGGGTCACAATATCTTCAATGTTTATTTGCATGCACGATTAGAAGACGCAATGTTTCTTTCCATTAATCGAGCATGATTATGCAATTCCTATAGCTATGTACCTAAACTATTAAACCTGACATAATGATATAGGACAAGAAGGAGAAAGAAGCAACCTTGATAGAAGTCAGTGTCTCCAATGATACTAGATTAAACAGAGCTGAAATGTTGGTTGTGTTTTGTTTTACGGCATATCGACCCTTTTCAAGTTATTTAATGCCGAATCCAGTGATTTTGAAGAAAAGTTTTTGAACAGAATATATTTGGGGTTTTTTTTTTTTTTTTTCAAGTCGGTTTTTATTTAACTCATAGTTGGGACCCTAACAGTTGGGACCCTAACACTCCGGGTCAGAGTGGACCCGGAAGCAATGGCAATTAAAGGGTGGCTCCACACTCCCCGAAGCCCGCAAACTGGGGCCTCACCATCAGATATAGTTTAAGGTCATAATCCAGGAGCTGAAAAGGAAAAATAAAATACGAAGGTCTTATGTACAACATGGTAAGGAATTGGAACCTTAGAAAGATCTTCATCAAGCCAATAATTATACGAGCAACCAGACTCACAAAAAAGAATTTTAAAAATAACCTGGCAAATATACCTAGTGAACCAAGTGCAAGGGACATTCAAACAATTGGATTTAAAGAGACAATTGTAATCTTTAATAGATCTCTCAGTTGGAATGTATGAGATAGCAGATGAATGTCTGGCATCCAGTAGGATGACTCATCCCCAGGTAAAACAAAATGATTAAAAACTTTTTCATCTTATTCCAAATACCCACTTCACGGAGACACAGACACACAGAGTACCATGACAATATTTTTCCACACTCCAGAGGATCCAGCTGCACACACCAGGATTCTACAGCACAGCAGCTGAGAATTAAACCGATTAATTTTCTAACATCTTTAAGCTTTTTAATGCACCAGAAAGAAAAGAGTCAAGAAAAGATTAAAAATATTATTTGAAAGTAAATCCATCAGAAAGGATAAACAATTTTTAAAGGTTTCATGCTTGACCCAATAAGTCTTGAGCATTAAAAATTATTTTTAATCCCAAAGAAAAAATAAAACAAAAGAAAAAAAATAACTAAGGGGGAGCAACCGGAGTTTTCCAGGAAAATTTGTTCTGTTACTTTTTTACTCATATCATGTTTAATATTTGTGTAAAATTTTAAAAAAATTCCAAGGTGCAGTTATTGAGAAAAGTGCAGACAGACGAACGAACAAACAGGCAAACGGACAAGGGTTAATTTACAGGTCTACTCTCTTTGTTGGGGGGGGGGGCCAAAAAACAGCTTATACAAGCTTCTTGAGCATTGTTAGAATAGTACTTGATTACGTCGATTTGGGGTGAACCAGCTTCCTCCAAAGGAGGAAGTTTTAGGGTAATATCAAATTTACAAATGGTCCCCACCTGCTTGCATATCCTCATTAAGATATATAACGATATCCTCCTATACACATTGCCTGGTATTCCCAAATGGTCACCCATTCTGTGCTGACCAAGCTCAATGTCACTTAACTTTAGTTGTCACATGAGAACCAACCCGAGTTAACTATGTCCATAATTGGAAATATGATTACAGTCCACAAAAACACAAACATCAATGCAAAGTCCTAGTTTTGATTTTTGTCCTCGTTTCCACACGTGAGATTTGAAACGAGAGTTGATCATATGTGACACAGCAATTATACCACTTCACACTACAATGCATAAAATAAAGATTACACAACTATCAAAGGATGTACAAAAGCCGGGTTTCTAATCTCTGATCTGGATGTGTCCTACTGAAGAGTCCAAAAAGACAGTGAAACTTGGAGCTAGGTACTATCTCAGTTTATTATGAACTTTGGCACCATGTCTTATCGTGGAAACAGTTGTTTTAAGAGTGTATATGCAAAATTGCAAGTAGACGATGATTACTAGTTGCTTGCTTCAAAGTGGGAAGTTTCATGGGAATATCAAATTCACAAGCGGTCCCCATTTGTATGTACATCCCTACAAGGGGAGATAATGATGTATTCTTACATACAATGCCTGCTATTCTAAAATGGTCATCCATCTGGTAGTGACCAGGCTCAATGTTGCTTAACTTTGGTGATCTAATGAGAACTGGTGGGTCAAGGTGATTAAATCACGTGAGACAGCAATTAATTAAAATTACTTTTTAATTAGTTTGAATAAAAATATTAAAATTTTATGCAACAACAATATATGCTATTTAGTATGTGTTTGCGTTTACATGTTATTTGTATTGGTAATTGCTTTTGTGGGACATCTATGTAGTCCCACTAAACATGAAAGAGGTTATCTTCTTCCCACATACAGAACCTGGTATCCCCAAATGGTCTCATCTGATATTGACCAGGCTTGACTTCAATGATCATGTCGGACATTTTTGGAAAGAAAATTCAATAAATGAATGCTATTTAAAAAGAAATCAATCTTACAATATATCTTATGCAAAAATAGTAATTTGAATCGTCTGAGCTCCAATCTCTGCTCCCCCCTCGGCAATCTTTCATGATAAACACCTGTCTAGCTGAAACCACTGTAAATAATTTTCCCCACTTTTTATCTGTGCCTAAATCAAAACGTAGATTCCATGAACAAAGCTTCTTTCTTAGAAGTGCACGCCTGTGGAACTCTTCTGTTTGCCTGTTTCCCACCTGACTACAACTTGGATGTCTTCAAGTCCAACATAAACAAATTCCTGATGAATCGCCCCCTAAAGTAAGACACTTTATCAAATTTCTAATACTAACGATTACTACGATATTATCCCATTGATTACTGTACACGCATTAACCCTTATCCCCGAGTGGCTTCCAGGCCTTGATAAGTGGTAAGCACCATGTAAAAAAAAAAAAAAAAGAATCCCATAAATATTTTATTTTTTTCCTTTTAATGACCAAATAGAAATGATAAACTAATAACAATGGATACCTTTTAATAAACTGGTGAGTCCCCCACCCATCCTCTTTTTTTTTTTTTTTTTGTTTACAATCAGATTTTTATGAAGTTTAATTCAAATTACTTCTGAGAGAGAGACAGAGTGCAATCGACAGACAGAGTCCAACAGCGCGAGAGAGAGAGAGAAAGTAATTATGAAAAATACATTTTCTTAACTTTAACGTTGCTCAGGTGTTTGGAGGTGTGTGTTGAGCACAAAAAAAAAAAAAGTGTTAGTAGGCAGGCAGGCTCGAACCCGTGATGTGAAGAGGGAAAAGAAAGTGAAAGAAAACCTGATGTTTTACCGCTACACCATGACGCAACGGGAAGTGAAAAGCGTTCTAATTTAGCGATATCAATCAAAAAGTTGACTTGCAGAAATGGATAGTTAAGTGAAGGAGTCCACACAGGTGCAGAAATGAACGTCTGGCTGGAGGCCAGTTAAGCTTCCGTTTTCTGCCGTTTCATTTATTTGTTTCCCACGATGTTGGGGAAAACAAGCTCCCCCCCAAATGAATAGCAATTGTCTGATATGAAGGGTTTTCCCTACAATCAAAACAAAAGAATAAGCGAAGTAATCACCCTGTTTAAATATTATTTTTTAAAAAATGTTAAAACTTTTAAAAAATTAAAAAAAAAAAAAAAAACTAACGTAAGGCAAACGAACGATGTTAAAATTTCTCAAAATCGGAAAAACAAAAAAACAATGTGACGGAAAAAAACAAAAAAACGAACGTTAAAACTTCTTTAAAAAATCTGAAAAATAAAAAAAAAAACATAAAACGTGAAAAATGGCTTCAATAACCCTGTTTCAATATTAAACCTTTAAAAATCAAAAAAAAAAAAGACATCTCACACCAGGATTCGAACTCACAACCTTTAGATAATGACGCCGCACTCTAATGAACTGAGCTAAGAGAACGTTGACGAAATTAAGTCAGTTTTTTAATATTTCAACTAATCTATGTTCCGACGTCATATGCACATGCATAGAGCCATCTTGTCAAGAGAGGGCGGTTTTTGGCTAACCCTGCCTGTACAAAAATGGCTAGTTTAGGGTGAAGGAATTAATGTTTTGGGCCAATTTTTGATATTTGTCATCCAAGATGGAGAGCTTCAAAATGATACCGAACTCATGAAAATCCATCGCCTCTGTCGAAAGTTTTTGCAAGACATACAAACACACACATTTTTGCTTTTATATATATACTAGCGGGGGGTACCCGGCGATGCCTGGGTATCTTGAGGTAAATCAAAACTCCGGGGGGAGGGTGTTAAATAATAAAAAAAAAAAAATGTTTTGGTAGGTGAGTATGAGAATCGAACCTGTACCCTTGAGTTGGAAATCAATGTGTGAAAAAAAACAAAACCGTGCTACGTTAACCATTGAGCCACGGTGACAGACAACTTTAAGCAAGTTTGAATTTATTTAAGTATAAAAACAGGAGTGCGCAATAAAAGTTAACTCTGCTGTTTCCATTTGACCTAATTAAGAAGGTCAAATAGAAGTCACGCTGGACGTTTTTCCCGTCGCAATGCCGAGAACGTCCGTTTGAGTTTAGTTTTAGTTTATTTATACTAAAAAGCCCAATCAACATGCGAGAAGCCAAAATAGCAATAATTTTGTAAAAGTCAACGTAAATAAATCTATAAGCTACATGCGTTCCCAAATCCTACATATTATTATCTAGGACCTATATACACAGTTTTAAGCGATAATAACAACCCCGGGAGCGTGTGCGAGAAAAGCCTTTTGAAGAAATACACGAAATGGTCACACACATTTTGCCTTTTATATATATAGATAAAAAACTAGGGGTGGGGGGCGTTGCCCGAGTGTTTGGAGGTGTGTGTGCTTGGGCGGGGGTGGGGTTAATCAAAACATAAGAATAAGCGAAGTAAACAAAAAACAAAAAAGAAAACAGAAAAACGAACGTTAAAACTTATCTGAAAAATAAAGTGGGAGGGTAAAAAAAAAAGAGATATATTTTAGACTAGGGGGGGGGGGGGGATCGAACCCGAAGCCCTGAGGCGAAGTTTGAAAATAAAATCGGCCAGCCAGAATGAGTTACTGAAAGATGTTTGAATTTATTTAAGAACGAAATTGACAGGTGCGCGGCCGGAAGTTGTCGAGCATTACGACGACGACTACGACAACGACGACTACGACGTAGGTTTGTTTGTTATAAGCGAAGTAAAAAAAGAAAATAACGTTAACACTTAAGCGGGAAATAAAAACACAAAAAAAATGCAAACGAATGATGAAAACAGAAAAACAAACACATTAAAAATGGCTTAAATAAGCCAGTTTCGATATTAAAATTTAAAAAATTGGTGGGTACCCGTGTGTTTTTGGGTGCCGCTAAGAATAAGCGAAGTAAAAAAAAAAAAAAAAAAAAGCAGAAAAACAAATGTTACGTGAAAAATGGCTTCAATAACACTGGTTCAATATTTAAATTTAAAAAATCGAAAAAAAAAAAAAAAAAAAAAACATCTCACCAAGGACTTAACCAACTGAGCTAAGGTGACGTACATGAAATTTGTTCGGTTTTTCAACTATTTAAAGTAAATCAGGTCACGACGTCATCTGACGCATACGTAGAATCAGTCATTGTCACAAGAGGACCGTTTTTGTTGACCGCCCCCCTGTCAAAAATTGTCGATTTCGGGGTGAAAAAGTTAACGTTTTTGGCCAATTTTTCGATATTTTTCGAGCAAAGGGTGGAGCTTCGATGTGATACCGAGTTTGTGAATTTTCGTTGCGTCTGTCAAAAGTTTTTAGCAGACATCCAAACATACACACATACATACATTTTCGCTTTTATATATGTAGATTATATTTCTACAGAAAAATATTTACTTGGAAGTTAATGACCTTGAAGAATGAATGGCAATTTTTGGCCACTTGACAAAAATTAAGTCGCATTTTGTGATGTCATCGATATTCAAAGTAAATGCTTATTTTCATGATAATAATCATTTATTTTTATCTGCTATACTTTCTCCATCTTTTAATTGATGTCATTTACCTCATCCTACTACTCTCTTCATTTACTCATTCGTTTTTTGTGACATCATTCACTGTCAATGGTGACTGGCAAGCAAGCAAATAAACAAGAGTTTTACTAGTATTCTAGACTACCTAAAGTCTAGACATAAAAATTTTCTATTCTGATAGCTTATTTTCTTGGATGGCTTGTCTGAAATTCTCACCTAGCACCCTGTTTTGCTGACTATACCTACATGTAAAAATTTAAATAATATGAACAAACACAATCCCACACTTAGGATGCACCCAATAAATCCGGTCTGTAATTACGGTGGCAATATGCCTTCTTAGTTAAAAATAATATCTTTTTAGGGGTACAAAATTTAATAAGAGCTATGTACAGACGGAATTTATTAATCATGATGAATTAAAAAATAAAAAGCAAAAAATCTGACTGGTTTCGAACTTCGCTTAACAGAGCTAAAAATCAAGGTTAAAAACGATTAAGAAAAAATATAGGAGATGGAAATATGGCAGGGGACAAGTGGGGAGTAAAAAATAGAAAAAGAATCGATTAAGTTCTAAAAGATTTTCTTTTTGTTTGCAAAGAGAACGTCTTAAGGACATAGAATTTTCAAGTGAAGGGAAAGGGAGAGTGTGACATGCTCGAAACAGAATAAGTCTACACTGAAGTTCGAGGCACAGTGCCGAACCAAAGGTCTTACACAAAACGTTTGATGTTACATAATTTGCATGTCGAATCTTGAATGGGGTGTGTTTGATACGAGAATCTAAAGTTTGTGGTGTCTGCCCAACGTAGTGCATTCCACAACTACATTTAAATAAATAGTGTAGTATCTGTATGGTCAGTAGGGAGGAAAAATTCTTCTGGATTGAGTCAGTTCTTATTCTAATCCAGAATGCCCCTTTTTAGGAAGTTGGATTCTACTTACATTAAAAACTGACTTTGTCTCACACTACTCTCATAGGGAGGCAATTAAATTAGGAACAAGAATTCTTAAATCTGTGCACGATTATGTGACAAACTAAAAAAAAAAAAAAAAAAAAAAAAAGCGTGAGAGTTTAATTTGGTTATCTAATCTCCACTTCGCTCCCGGTTGCCCCCACCCCATGTTAAAAATGCTTTTTCTATAAAAAAAACTAGCAAGGTGTGTGTGCTCGGGCAGGGTGGGAGGTGTTAATCAAAACATAAGAATAAGCGAAGTAAATATATCAAAAAAAAAACACAAAAAAAACTAACGTAAGGCAAACGAACGATGTTAAATGTAAAAATGGGAAAACAAAAAAAGAAAATGCGAAACAGAAAAACGAACGTTAAAACTTTATTAAAAAATCTGAAAAAAAAAACATGTGAAAAATTGGCTTAAATAACCCTGTTTCAATATTAAAATTTTTTTAAAAAATCGAGAGAAAAAAAAAAAGACATCTCACACCACGATTCGAACCCAAAACCTTTAGATAATGAGGCAGCGCTTTAAGCAACTGAGCTAAGACGACATCAACAAAATTGTTTTTTAATATTTAAAGTAAATCATGTTCCGACGTCGTATGATGCATGCGTAGAAGCGAACTTGTCATGAGAGGACGGTTTTTGCTGACCCCTCCCTGTAGAAAACTGATAATTTTAGGGTGAAGGAATTAATGCTTTTGGCCAATTTTTCGATATTTGTCTGGAGAAGGTTGGAAGTTTAAAATCATACTAATCTCGTGAAAATCCGTGACCCGTGTTGAAAGTTTTTGCGAGACATACAAACACACATACATACACACATTTTTGCTTTTATATATCGTTGCCCGGTGTGTGTGCTGTTAAATAAAAAAGAAACCGGGGGTGGGAAGTAAAAGTTGGTAGGATCGAACCCGAAGCTCTGAGGCTTCGTTTGAAAATAAAATCGGCCAGCCAGAATGAGTTACTGAAAGATGTTTGAATTTATTTACGTAAGAACCAAATTGACAGGTGTGCGCACGGAAGTCGTAGAGCGTTATGACGACGACGATGACGACGTAAGCAATAGCTATTCAGCATATGGAGGTCAATGACCAGGTTTGTTTGTTATAAGCGAAGTAAGAAGGGGGGGGGGGTAATCAAAACATCGAAAAAAAACACTAACAAAAAACTAACGTAAGGCAAACGAACGATGTTAAATGTAAAAATCTAAAAAACAAAAGAAAACAGAAAAACGTACATGTGAAAAATGGCTTAAATAAGCCTGTTTCGATATTAAAATTTTTAAAAAATCAGTGGGTACCTGGGTGTTTTTGGGTGTGTGGTCGGGGGTGGATAAGCAAAGTAAAAAAAAAAAAAAAAAAAAACAGAAAAACGTGAAAAATGGCTTAAATAACACTGGTTCAATATTTAGATTTAAGAAAATCGAAAAAAATAAAAAGGCATCTCACACCACGATCGAACACAAAACATTTAGATAACAAACCAACGCGCTAACCAACTGACCTAACGCGACGTACATGAAATTTAGTCAGTTCTTCAAGTATTTAAAGTAAATCAGGTCATGACGTCATCTGACGCATGCGTAGAACCAGTCGTCGTCACGAGAGGACCGTTTTGTTGACCCTCACCCATCGAAAATTGTCGATTTCGGGGTGAAAAAATTAACATTTTTGGCCAATTTTTCGATATTTTTCGTGCGAAGGATGGGGGCTTCAATATGATACCGATTTTGTGAATTTTCGTCGTGTCTGTCGAAAGCTTTTAGCGGACATAAACATACATACATGCATACACACACACACATTTTCGGTTTTATATATATAGATAACGTTATTATTTAGTAAAACCCTTAACACCGGGGAAGGGAACTCCCTTTACCTATTCTGTACTTTCACCTAACAATTTAATAAATAAAAGATACCATAGAAAATCAATTAAAAATGAAGGAGCAACTGGAAGTAGAAACCTTAATCTATAAATATAAAAGCGAAAATGTGTGTGTATGTATGTATGTGTGTGCACTTTTTCTGCATGTCCACAAAAGGCTTTTTTCGTCGGCCTTTTGGATCGGCTTGCTCCTTAAAACTTTTTATATCACGTCTAAATCATAATAACTACGACTTAAGAACGGAGGTCGCAGCTATCTTTAATTTACCCAACTTTTACCAGCTATTTTCGATCACCGCATCTTCAAAAAGCGAATGATGGGGCGGGGGAAACAGTAACTAGCTTGCCGCGCAAACCAGGTCAAATATCACGCCACCTAAATTCCTCGCACCTGTATATTCCACTTTATAAACCTTAACTTAACACACATCAATTCCTCTCCCCTCGTGGCCGAGATTGCTAGGTCTCTCTCAGGTTTTTTCCCCATTTCCTTTCCACCTTCGCATCAAGGCTTCAGGGTTCAATCCTACCTTCCTACTAAAACTTTTTTTCTTTGACACCTCCAAACACCCGGCCAACATTTTTTTTATTCAACACACACACACCTCCAAGCACCCAGGCAATGCCAGGTACCCCCCGCTAGTCTATTATATAAATCTCACCAGTCTGTTTGAATGTATATATGTATGTATGTCTGCCTAAAACTTTTGACAGAGGCGACGGATTTTCACGAGATCAGAATCCCTTTGAAGATCGACCCTTCGAACGACAAATATCGAAAAATTGGCCCAAAACATTAATTCCTTCACCCTAAACTGGGCAGTTTTTTTTTACACAGAGGGTTGTTTTTTTTTTTTTTGCTGACATTTTTGCAAGTCATTCAAACCTTGCGTCAATGACGTTGCATAAAACATGCTATTTCGATCGCCCGTGATATCACAACCACGGTAAGCGCATCAATAAGAGTGTTTTTTTTTTTCAGCTCTTTCCTCTCGGGCGTTACAGGTTCGAGCCAGCTTATTACTCCTATTTTTTTTTGTGCTTACATTTTTTTTTTTTTTTTGCTCAACCAACACCCTTAAACATACGGCCACTTTCTCTTCCGCTTTCGTGTCACGAGTTCAAGTCTGCCTGCTATTACATTTTTTTTTTTTGCTGAACACACACCTACAAAAACTTGGGCAACACCAGACACCCAGGCTAGTCATAAAGAAAACCTTGACTTTTGGGGATGTAATTAATACGTTTATTAATAATTTAGTCTACTTGACTCTCCATGAGGACAGAGTTAAATACAATGCTGATTTCATGTGAGGAGGAGGCCAGCTCCTCAAGAAGGACGGGACATTCGTGAACTGTAGTATCTGTTCTGATGCTGACCTTCATTTGTTCTGTCTTTGTAGCTAAAGAAGAAACCCTAATCTGAGGAAATATTTTATGCTTGTTTAAATTCAAAGTGCTCCCCTTTTGGGGAGCTGGATTTCCTCTCCACATAAAAACGTTCAATGATTCTGCTTTCGTGTAGAAACAAGTAAATAGGAACTCGATCTTTAGACAAAACGAGTATTGAAAATAATATTAAACTGGGGAGGGGGGGGGCATAAATATATTGGCCATTTTTTACTACAGACAACAAAACGAAAAAGTGGTTTAAAACAAAAACAAAAGAAGTATATAATAAATAAATGCTATCAAAGGCAACCTACCTAGCTGGATACGTTTTTAGGTTTTTAACTTATTTTAAGTTTGAAAAGCAAGTAGTGTCGAGTGCTATACGAGAAGAAGAAAAATGGCCAATACGAAAGGGTCACATCGTTGAGATCTGGACAATTGCTCAAAAATCGAAAATTAAACAAAATACTAGTAGAAACTCAGCAAATAAATGTAATTTGCTTTTTTTTAGAACCACTTTTTTGTTTTGTTGTTTATAGTAAAAAAAAAAAAAAAAATGGTCAATATATTTATATACATTGGAGTGAAATGGGGAGCGAGACAAAGAAAGACTACAGATACTACACTTTGATCCTCGTCTGACTTTTAAAGCCGGACAGAGAAGAGAAAGAAAAAGCTATATCTTATGTTTTATAACTGCATACTTTTCTTCTTTTGTTGCTATGACAACGAAAAGAAGTCACAACTCTGATTAGCTTTATCTGACCACACTCCCCCCCCCACCCCGTAATTCTGAGTATTTCATTTAATCTCGTCTTATCCTCATGCCTCTCTCACTCCCTTTATTTAAAAGGCGTCTTCTCCCCCCCCCCACTCCTCCTCCAACGCGCAACCAACGGCTGACTTCATATTTTTGTTCTTTTTGCCTCTTCCAATACCAGCATTTCCAAAACCTTTGTTTCTTTACACCACCCCATCATAATTTAAAGCAGGCACTTTAATATTATGATATATTTATTAATAGTAGTCGCATTAATAACATTAATATAATAATATAGTACTTTAATATTAATATATAATTTAAGGAAGAGTACATAATTAGAAGGTACTTTACACATAACATAAAAAAAAAAAAAATCGTCTATCAATTGTATATTCTGTCCGTGTTTCGTTTCATTTCATAAACATTAAGCATTCAGATGATTTTTTTTTTTTTTTTTTTTTTTAATTGTATGTGGCCTCCAAATGATAAAAAATAGTTCTCAGGGGGTCCAGAAGCAAAATAAGGTTTTTTACTAAGAATGTTAATTTTTTTTATCCCCCCCCCCAATCCTAAACGCCTATGGAAAGAGAGGGGCGAGGGAGATTTCCCCCTCAAATAAAAAATCGACCTCGTATCTAACTGCTTTAGTGAGGAGGCAAGTAAATACGAACTAGTCTTTCGGTTAGGATGAAAGTGTAGTATTTGTAAATTATTATACACATCAAATGGGACATTTTCATTTTTGTTCCCTAGGTACCTCCAAATTGTTGTTTAAAATCAGTCACCAACGTTTTACGCAGAATCAGCAACGCAACGCCATCATTTTGTGTCTACCTTATAATTTTTTACGAATGCTAAAAGACGCTAAACTGAATAAGGGAAGCAACATTTTTTTTTTTTTTTTGCTATTATTTATTGTTAATTTTATTAATTAGAGGCCTCCGTACATTCTTTAGAAAATACGCGCTAAAATCAAGTTGACCTTCCCTGGATATAAAAATAATTTTAAGTTGTAGTTGAATTTGCTGTTATAAAAATTGCAAATCATTTTTTTTAATTTCGTATGAAAATATTTTTTTTAAAGTTAGACACCATTATTCAAAAATCTACGTTTAAAACTTCATATCGCAGAATATTGGAATTTTATTCTACTTAAATCTTAAAAATTAATTTTTTTTTTTTTTTTTTTTTTTTAAATTCAACTAATCTTCTATATATACAAAAGCGAAAATGTATGTTCGCTTTTTGTGTATGTCCAAGAAAGGCTTTTTTCAGAGAAGGAAGCGGTCGGTCGCTTAACCACTTTTGAAAATTTTTTATATCACATGTAAATCGTAATATCTCAGAGTTAACAACGGAGCTCGCCTGTCTATTTAATTTGCTCGACTTCGGGAAGATAAATATTCAACAGTTTTTGCTCGCCGCATGTAGGTTAGACCTTTTCCTATAATGTTTCCCCCTACCCCCAACGTCTTGGGGGGGGGCATTCCCGCACTAAATGAAATGCTTTCCCGCAGTCAAAAGTTGACCTCATTAAGTCATTAAAACGTGCACCTGCTAAAGTTATTAAATAAATTCAAAATTCAAACGTGTTTCTGTCATCATGTGGTGCAATGGTTAACGTCGCACTTTTTTTTTCACACTTTTACAACTTTGCCTCAAGGGTTAGGGTTCGATTCTCATATTTACCTACCACAACATTTTTTTTTCATTTTAACCCCCCCCCCCCGTTTTGATTTACCCAAAACCACACACACCTTCAAACACCCAGGCAACGCCGAGTACCCCTCGCTAGTATTATATATTACTGAGAAAAACATTGATTTAAAAAAAAAAACAAAAAAAAAAACGTAATATTGATTTTATATTCATTTTTATTCACAATTTCAAGGTAAGTGAAATATGTAACGGGTTTATATATACATTAATATATATATATATATATATATATATATATATATATATATATATATATATATATATTAAAGTAGAAAATGTGTTGGTTCGTAGAAGCATCGTGGAATAAAATGAAAACTATAGAATAAACAGACAAACTGTTTAAAAACACCTTTTTAGATGAAAAAAAAAATAATAATTTTCTTTGCACCCGAGTGTGTTTTAAATAAACAGTTTGTTCATTCTATATTTTTCAAATATTTAATTATTTCAACTCTTTAGTTTTATAAAATGCTGCAATTTATTTTGTTTCGTAACATGTAACATGAAATTGGGTGTGGGTAGAACAGTGATTATATATATATACATATAACGAAAACTGCTTTAAAAATATAAGTTAATTTAAAAACCAATAAGTACCGAAAATTTCATGAAAATCTGACTATATGTTGATTTTTGCTAGATTTTTTTAAACATGTATGTTTATGCTTTCAAAATTATCGCTACCATAGTAACGTTATTTTTAGGCGTTGAAATGTAAACACGATTTTGGTCTCGCATTTTCATTATTTTTGTATCCTGTAAAAAAGTTTTTTAAGTTAAATTATAGTTACATCGAGTTATACATGGGGGGATAAATCTGTGTCGCACGTTAGAGGTCCCTATCGTTCCCATTGACACGAATAGGCCTTTATCATTTAGAGTCCGCTTCAAATCCTTAGTATCCTATGTCTGCGGACATCTGATTTTTTTTTTCAAGTTGTCATTTTTGGAAAAAAAATTCTGTGTTTGAGGAGAAGGGGGAGGGGGCGCCCTATATTGATTATTTTGGCTTTAACATTTTATAATGGAGGTTATATGTTTATCCGTTTCTATTGTGTATTCAGATTTATGGGAAATAGTATGTAGTGTTATTTATCTATATGATGGACCAGCACATAGTTTTAATTTCTTTTACATAAATTATACTACATGAAATAGAAAACGTAAATAATTCAAAGTCTAGTATCTGTTCCAAATCTAAAATTCGTATTCCTGTGTTTGTTGGTTTGTTCACAATTTGATTAATATATACAAAAGGTCTATTACTGTAATGCTTCATTCATTCCTATACATAGTATGATTCGTGTAAAACAGACGATTAAGAGATAACCTCATTTGCATATTACATTAAGGGAAATCGATTTATTAAATAGTGGTATGTTAGTTATTGTTTATACCGAGAGGATTGTTTTAAGTGTTCTATTGAAGTTTATTATTTAAATTTGATTTATATTGAGAACATATTTAATTTAATTTATTTTTACCAACATCGATTTTTATTTTTTTATAAAACAGTTTCAGTTATTTGAGTTTTGAGTTATTTCCTTTGGACGCAAACTTTCTTTTTGTTATTTTGCTTTCTTTTTCAGCAGATAATCAAACTAAAAATAATTCACAAACTTTCAAGCATTATTTTGGGAATCAGTTCAAATAAAATAATTTCCGTGATTTCGCAATTAACGTTTTGGTCCAGTGGATTTTTATTTTAAAATAAACAATCCAATTCAACTACGATTCTTTATTTAAAAGTTAAAAAAAAAAATTTTTTAAAATTTAAAAAAAAACACTTCATTTACGTTTTTTTACCAGTTTTTTTTTCTTCACATTTTTTTGGCATCGTAACTGCTAATTTTTCTTTTTTTTTTGCTTTTAATAACGCAATAAGTCAAAACTCCTCATTTTTATGACATAAAAACGTGTATTTCGGTTGACACAAATTCTATTTTGCTATTTTTGAAACTGAATTATTTACAGTTTGTTTTCATTGCAACAGACTGTAATAAATCTTTCTAGACTGAGGGAGCATAAAAGAAATTCACTTAAACTGGAATATAGTCATAAAAAGGTTCTCAGTATCTGGAGAATAGCTTCTCTTCATATCCCTTCTGCCGAAATATACCAGAGAGTTTGTCACATACTTCTGCTTTTTTACGGAGGGGGGGGGGGGATTACATTTTCGTTTTTTCATTCGTTCTTTTATTTTTGAAATTTTTGTTGGGGTAATGATGGAATTGACATAATAAAAAACTGGTCAATATTCTTAGTATAGCAGGTGTGGCCAACCCGAACTTCATGTCAACCCTAGCAATGCTGGGTATCCATGCTAGTAATCAATATAAACAGAACCGGAACTTCTCCCAAAAGGGATGGCTCGAAACAACACACCAGATGCTCACAGCCAACGATCGTTGTCAGCTACTGTAGGTTTTTGGATTGCATTTATTTTGCATGATGCTGAAGATTTGAGGTGAACTCTAAGGACCTTTTCTAAACAGTAAAGACATATCCCTATCAATGAAACAATGGTTCATCTATAAAAACTAATGTATATGAAATGAATAAAATGTTGTATTATTGATTTAACTCTCACTTCCTTATTTTGTCTGTTAGTATTCACATTCCATAAGCAATGTTTCTGACAAAGTAGGAGGAATTGCTGTCTTCTGGATCGAAATCTATCCATCTAACACTTATCGCGGGTTAGTTTTTAACCATAAAGTATTTTTTATCTCCTTATAGTAAGTGCGTCCTCATCTTGTCTCGAGTGATTTCCATTAAAAAATAAAAAATAAAATTAAAAAAAAAAACGATAAAAATAACTGACTTTTGTTGTAATGAAGAAAACAAAAAACTGTCATTTATTCATTTAAAAGTGCCTCAATTAGAAAAAATATACAATCAGAGGAAGCATTCATTTGCTTTTAAATATTATAATGCTAATCTACAATGAGACATAGGTTGGGTTTTAAGGTAGATACGTAGGTAGTGATAATTGCTCTCGCTCTCTCTCTCTACTGGATTTCTTGTGTTAAGAATACAGAGACAACTGCAATAATAGCTCAACACAAAGACGAATGGGAAAATTTCTTTAAGTAGACACCCCCCGCCCCCAAAGTTTAGTTGCAGAGCATATTTATTTCATTGGCATCTACTAAAAAATGTTTTAAAAATTGGGAGTTACTAGGACGTCCCCCAATATGAAAGGGTGAATGCGGTATTATGGTGAAAGAAGATACTAGCTGGGAGAAACTTTTGACTTTATTTAGTTCTGGAGTGACAAGGATGACCAACGACCCCCAAAATCCCCCCTTTTGAGTTGGCCATGTGCCTAAGTTTTTTGTTCATCGTTAATTTTGACTGTATTTTTTTAACATGAATAAAAGATTTAATATCTCAAAGTGTAGTATCTGTTCTTCAGATGCTGCACTTCTATTTCTTGTTCTCTTTCGGTGGAGGAGAAATCCTTCACGACTGAGACAATTTTTATTTTTGTACCTTTTCTCCACGTTAAAAAACGACCATGGTGTCTAACTCTGTCTTGTGGGGAGGCATAGTAAATAGGTACTTTAGTCCCTATTTACTTGTCTCTCCATGAGGGCAGAATTAAACACAGGTCAGTTTTTTTTTTTATGCAAGGAAAATCTACCTGCTCAAAAAGAAGCATTCTGGGTTGAAAATAAAATTTTAAAGTGTCTCAATTTAAAAGATCTTTCTCCTTCTTTGACAAAGGGCAGAACTCATACTAAACTTTGATCTGGCTGGAAGGCTAAACTTGTTTATCAGTCTTCACAGTAGCAAAATTGGAAACAAGTTCAGATTATAGTGTGAATAAAACCCCTCTACACACACACAAATGGTGGGAGGGGGCATTCTGGTCCGGACACAAAAATAACCTGATTAGTCTAGTCTTCATTTTTTCAATGATGAAAGCACTTTAAGGAAAAAAACAATAAGAACTCATACTCACCCCTACACATACAACACCTAGAAGTAGGAGGGTGGGGGGGAGTACAGATACATCATAACTATTCATCTTCTATCTTCTATTATATAAATCTCATCTGTCTGTTTAAATGTATGCATGTATGTATGTATGTCTGCCTAAAACTTTTGACAGAGCCAACGGATTTTCATGTGATTAGTATCGTTTGGAAGCTCGACCCTTCGGACACCAAATATAAAAAAAATTGGCCAAAAACATTAATTCCTTCACCCTCAACTGGGCACTTTTCTACAGGGAGGGGGGGTCGCTTTTTTCGCCAATATTTTTAAAAGTCATCCCCTCTTTTCAATTGACTAGCCTTAATTTAAAACGACGCCACTTCCAGTTTAGTGATGGGCACAATGACAATGACGTCACATTTTGGGGGTTTTTTCACGTTCTTTTCCTCCTTCATGGTACAGGTTCAAGCCTGCCTGCCTACTACCACTTTTTTTTTGTTCAACACATACCAAACACCCAGGCAACATCGGGCACCCAGGCTAGTTTGTGAATAAAAGGCAAAAATAAAAATTGCTAAATAGACACGGTCATCAAAAGAGTAGGAGTAAATAGAGGGGGGAGGGGTTGTTGATTATTTGATGTCTACTATGCTCTTAACTAAATGCATTTTCATGAGCGCAATCCTTAATATAAGTATTGCCATGATTTTGATCCGTTTGTCCAAGCAATGTTCCTCTCATACCACATTGTACTAAATCATGAACTTGCTTCCTCTGAAGATGGAAGTTCCATGGGAATATCAAATTCACAAACGGTCCTCAGTCACTTGGATATTCCCTATTAAGGGAGATAATGATGTCTTCCTACATAAGTTGCCTGGTATTCTGGTATTCTCAAATGGTCACCCATTCTGTACTGACCAAGCTTGATGTTGCTTAACTTTGTTGATCAAATGAGAACGCGTGTGTCAACATGATAAACTCATGTGAGACAGCAACTAATTAAAATTATCTCGCTAATTTATATGACTTTGCAGAATGGCAGAGCTTTCTCCTATTTACAATTCAGTTTAGAAAATGGATTGGTTCCTACTTGCCTCCCTATGAGCCGGTTTTTAATATGAGAAAAAAACCCAACACACACAAGAAAAAAATTGCATACTTTCACTTCAGCAGTGACCACAATACCACATTTACCCTTTAAGATATGTCTAACAGATTCTAAAAAATAATTTTATTTACATTTTATTTGAACCAAAAACTAATGAAGGAAGTTTAACATGTTTAAAAATTTCAAGGGCTAAATCTTATCACCCCCATCCACTCCACGTAGGTCTCAGAAGCATTATAGATTTTTCTTCTTTTTATTCCAATATCTGATGACAATCGAACAATATAAATTTGTTTTGCCATTCTTCAGAAGCCATAATTTTCAAGCTATGATCAATAATTGAGCAACACCATCGGTATTTCATTTAGTAAGATATCAAGCGATAACAGATAAATGATTAGATATTAGCAAAAGATTGAATTCCTTTTCATCTTACGTGGATAATTTTATGCCTCCATCCCCTTCCTAGCAGAGTTTTCCAGTAATCACTAGTGTATTACTATCATCTTTCGGGGATAGCATCTTGGTATCTCAGTGTCGAGAGGACGCTTCTGAAACGGCTCTTACATCCTGGCACAATAACCAGCTTCCCGGGTAGACACAATAAAAACGATAAGCACATCCCCCTTTACATCAAGGAGTTGGCATGTTATAGGTTATCTCTGCTGATGGATTTTCTCTCAGTTCTCAACTGGCAGGACTACTGATGCTGTTAACAGAATGCTTGTATAAAATAAGCGATCCGCACATCTGATAAAATTCTAAATTCAAACATTTAAAGAGCATTTTCTTTAAACTGAGAGTTAGTCCATCTGAGGGCCGACCCATCACAAATGACATCCAAAATCCAACTTTTTGCAACTTTGTACGGTGCCATGGCTTCAACTTAATTACTATTCTTCCATCATCGAATGAGGAAGGAAAGAGAAAGACAGATGGATACATACATATTAAAATCACTTGTAGTCGCTTTTTTCTTAAAATATGTATTACTAGCAGGGAAACCAGACATTGCCCAGGCTTGAAAGAGGATCAACGAATGCTTGACACTTCCAATACTTTTATTGCCATCAAAATATGGGAAATCTCCCATTTTTAATTAATCAAATCAATTGATTTGATACTCTAGTTGGGGATCCATCGTGGTGCACCGAGAGGAAGCGTCATATGCCTCCCTGCAGTGACAGTCCACAATATATTCTAGTCTAAATTGCACTGTAGAAACCTTACTGTTGATTTTATAAAATTATTTTTATATATATAATGGTTTGAATTAAAGTTTAAAATGCAAAAGTCAAGTATCATGGTTCAATTGTGCTCTAAACAGAAACATTCATTTTGAATGTGCCCCTGTCTTATCAACAAACCTACTATTGATTTTAAACACTGAGCCTTTCTGTTTGTGCAGTAATAAAATCTTCTCAAATACACTTGTGATGTTAGGCTGTATACGGGTGTTAACTTTGATCAAAATCAGACCGTTTCTTTGTCAGTCAATTTTTTTCAATTACCGATTCTTATCAGAGGCATTTCAATATAAGATCTCTCTAAGAGCACTCCCAGTACATAAAGTACACTTGTGTCAAATTTTTTTTTTTTTTTAATTTTTTAAATCGGTCTAACTATTTCAGAGTCCATAGAGAACAAACTCACAAAGTGCCTTTTATATATAAGCACAGATTTGGACTACTATCTTATCTTTATTAAATGCTCACACAATTTTTTTTCATCAATGTATTTCTTCTCATTTTACATTTTTTTTTTTAATATAATTCTTAGTTATTATCGCATGTGGTTAATCTTCAGACAACTATTAGAACTGTTTTTTTTTGTTTTTTTTTGTTTTTTACATGGGGATCGCCACTTATCAAGGCCCGTAAGCCACTGGGGGATAAGTGTTATTTTGTGTACAATAATCAATGGGATAATATCGTAGTAATAGTTGGTATTGGAGATTTGATAAAGCGTCTTAAGGGGGCGATTAATCAGGAATTTGTTTATGTTATCAACCAACGACTTTAATGGGTAGGTTACGGGTCCATGTGAACAATACTACTATGAAGTTTGGGAGCTTCAAGTCTAATCTTGTTCAATGTGAAGTCATAGAGTTACTATTTTCTTTTTAGCAGGTACTCATATTGCAATTAAAAAAAAAAATTGGGAAGGGGGGAGGGGGGTTAGAATGTACTATTATCATTGGTTTCCATATTGCATTTACTAGGTGTTGTAGTGTGTCTACCCTACTGATAATAATGAACTCTTCCACTTACTATAAAAACCAGGGAAATCTGTTAGCACACACTTATGCACACTTGGCAGTCGGACGAACGTATAACCACACTCTTTATTTGTGGTATTTGATTTTCTGTTCAATATATTTTGTTTTCATTAATTACCGAATTGTGATTTTCTTTTGGACTCTTACACGACCACAATACTAGGTCTACTTAGGAGGCCATTGTCATCTAACCTTTTGGAGTCTAGGAAATTGAACGCTGGTGATGGGGTTTCTTTTATATTAGGTCTATTTTGAACTGAAAAAATAAAAAAACAAAAAAATATATACGAAAGGTGTCCGACAATATATTGATTGTAGAAATTAAGGTGCTTGTTTACTTACATCTTTTAAACCAACACATTTCAAGTGAAAACATTATGTACTTACTTACATGTCAAAATTAGTATAAATTCAAAAAATTATGGTAAACAATCCAGTAGAAAAATAATTACAAGTAAAAATAGAATTCATTGAATTATTGAGATTTAGCATATGTTTTAATGTGGAAGAGTTGTGCAACCAATTCAGTATGACAAACTGACTTATCTCCCTTGACTTAAATTAAAAGTTTGCCATTTTTAAACAGAATGTAAATGTGGTTGATTTTTTTTTTTGTTATAAAAGAACATCTACTAGATCATTTTTTGTAATTTTGGGAATTTAGACTCATTTCGCTTTGATGCGTAAGTATTTCATGTTTTCACTTGAAATGCGTTGGCTTTTAAAGATCACCAATGTAAACAAGCACCGCAATTCATGTTGAAATGTATTTTTTTAAACGTGATAATTTTAAACAATTGTATTTAATCAATACAATCATCAAATAATATGCAATTTAAAAGTTCATAAAAAATTATACAACAGCTGCTTTAAAAAATTTTATGTAAAAAAAAAAATTTTTTTAAAGAGTATTATGTAATTTAAATATCAATATTTCATAAGATTGTCTTGACAACTATTGCATGTTTCACTTCAACCTAACCCACACCTTTCACTAACTATTGAGTTCCCTATACAGTGCTCTCTGCACACAAATTCATCTCTAGTTGACCTTTGACAACTAAATAGTTTCGTTTATTAGCCAAATAGAAAAGTTACTAGCCAAAACCATGTGATTTTTGGAATATGACATCTTTGTTCAGTTACAAGTATGTACATCAAAGATTTTTCTGCATTTTTTTAAAATAAGTTTAATTCTAAATATATACTGAATTTTATGTTGAGAGACTTGAAGCTATAAACATTCGAATTTATTCAGACGATTTTTTTTAAACCACCTCCATTAATTAAAAGGTATATTGCTCTATTAAACCGTTTATTTATTTTTTTTCTTGAAAAGATCACTCACAAAATAAAACCCTGCTATATACTTCTATTTTAATAGCTTCTTCCCTTAGACAGCTACACTTTGGAATTCCTTCCGTTTCCCTGACTGTACTAACCTGCAGAAGTTTAAATGTAATTTGAACACACATCTTGCTGCTCAACTCCCTATATAGTGTCCCTGTTAGACACTATATAATAGTAGCCCCCTTACGTTCCCAGTGGTAATATAACTTGTTTGGGATGAAATTCAGATAAAAAATAAATAAGTAAAAAAGAAAATTATAATTAAACGATTTTTTTTAAATCCTTACTATTGAGTGACAACATAGCATAAAATAAAAACAAACTTTAAAATCCTATTATAAAAAAAAAACCACAAACTTAAATTCACCAGAATGCATCTCAAGTCACCCATTTTAATCTTTTGATAATAGTTGGAAAGAATTAATTACTAGAACAAGCCTTTGAAATTTGAAACAATTTACACTGTTGAATCGAAAGTCATTTAAACTTTTTTTTTTGTTTCTTTACTTGCCTCTCCACGAGCGCAGAGTTAGACATAAGGTCGATTTTAAATTCAGCTTCTCAAAAAAGAGCACTCTGGTTAGTAAAACTAAAAAAATGTATTAGTCATGAAGGATTTCTCACCCACTAACAGAGATAAAAAAAAAAAAGTGAAGTGAAAAAAGTGAAGTGCAGCAGCAGAACAGATACTACACTTTGATCTTGGCCCAAAAACAACAACCTTTTTTTTTTTTAAACTTAGAGATTCAAACATTACCTTAACAAAAAATACTTTTATAACAATTGTCTTAATTTAATAGCAAAAATATGCCATAATTATGATAATTATTTTCAAAAAACCCTATTTAAAAAGAAAATAAAACTTGATTAAAACATTTAAAAAAAAAAAAAAAAAAAAAAAAACACTGGCATAGTTACAAATGAAAAATAAATTTTTTTACAGGACATGGAATTCTCATTTTCTACACATTTGCAGATTCAGGTAGCAGAACTGGCTTGATACTAAGGTTCTTATTTAGAATTCTATTGGGGGGGGGCTAATCTTACGTACTCGTCACTGAACAAAGAGGACATATTCCAAAAGTCATACAAAGTAATTTTTTTTTTTAATTCAAATTTTATGATTTTTAGCGATAAATATTTTGCAGCCATCATTTAATAAATTAGGGAGAGACAACTTAATTTGAACTATCAAGATCCCAAAATAAGTCTTGTAATGAACACAATTTACTCAATCGCTAAAAATCATAAGTGATTATTTAAAGAAAAAACTAGATCACATGATTTAATATGATTTTTGGAATATGACATCTCCGTTCTGTGACGAGTATGTACATCATAAAGATATTTCTCTATTTGTTTTTTTTTTCTTTAATTAAATGTAATTCTAACTAAGTACCGATATATTACGACTATGACAACCGCAACGAATGATAACAGTATTTAAATTATACAGGTCATGGTTGACTGGATACTTGTTGAACTAATAACAGAGTTACAGAAGAGAAATTGCCAAACGCTTTCTAAATAGAATGATCAGAAACAAATACGAATCAATAACATATAATTAGGAAAAATAATCAAACATAAAAAAAGTCGAGTAACAGATGGCGTGGAGTAAATAGATTCAAATAAATGCATCTGTGTGAAATACTTATAAATTATGTCCCTTTATTAGAAGTCTTCACTAGAAATAGTAATGAAAACTCAACCTCTTGGCATCCACTTGGCCTTCGGGCCAGGAACGGAAAAGGAAGTAATCAGTTCTGGTCAATGTGGAGGCAACCCTTCATATCGGACAATTGGTTTTTAAGTCAATTAGTTTGCTCAATGATGGGAAAACCCTTCATATCAGACAATTGTTAATTTTGGATCCTGCCAGAGTGCCCCCTTGGAGGAGCTGGTTTTTCCTCCCCACACTATAACATTGTGCTTAATTTGCTCAGTGGGGAAGCAAATAAATAAATATCCAGTTCAGACATGTAAAAACGCAGCTAATAAAAAGTATGACGTGAACACCACATGCATTCTCTTAAGTCCTGATTATAGCCATGCCTATGTTACTCTGAACACCAAGAAACAGCGCAAGGTAGTTTGTTTACCTGCCCTTCACCCACAATGCCAAAGTGTAGTATCTGTTCTGAATTTGATCAGGAGAAATCCTTAGATTAAGGCAATTCACTTTTTTTTTCTTTTCTTCCCAATAAAATGACCACCGCTTTTTGAAAGGACATTAAAACCTGACTGTCTAATTTTGCCTTCATAGAGAGACAAGTAAATAAAGACATAAAAATCAGTTTGTATTGAGAATACGTCTAACTAAAAAAAGTGAGGATCACTTTGGACAGGTAAAACAAGAAATGGAATTCTAAGAAGAATGACTTTGTGAGACCCCTTTAAAACAGAACTTTGCCCCTAGTGAAAGGCTAGGGTTGTACCAGAAAAAGTATTGAGATGAGCATAGATAGTATGGAATATTTTGGTATATACTTGGTGGGAGGGATTAAAAAGGGAGGAGGAGGGGACAAGATTGTTCACCCCAGCATTTGAGATTCTTATTTTGGTGCTGCGCCTTATTTCAAATATTTACCCAAACTAGAAACTGAATTGAAAAAAGGCATAATATGCAAGGTCAATTTGCACTTTGATGTTAACTTCACCTTGATCCATCACTGTGATGATGGCACAGATATTTAAAACGAACCCTCTTCAAGAACATCACCATTATAGACCATAAGGGTACGGAGGGGGGGGGAATATATCCATTGTTTAAGCTTGCACCAAGTACTTCCGTCTTTGAGGCATATATTTTCATGCCAATCTGCAATGCAACATGTTGAAGCAAAGTTTCAATTAAAAGTGACCACAAGAAACTCTTAAAGAATTTCAGGTGACCCATTCAAGTGCTAGTGAAATGCCAAACTGTATTTCAAAGGGTTTCAAAACTTCACTGTGTTCATGCACATTTTTGTTGAACAGTAGTTTGAGAAAATTGAAAAGTTTAGGCAAACCATCTGCTTGCATACTTTTCCAGAAGGTGCCGTGGTCGATAGAGTTGAATGCAGTAAGAAAACTCAATAAAACAGATGAATGCTCCTCGTTGGAAGCACCAACGATATTTGAGGATTAATATCGGGATGAAGATTTGATCAGTGCAGTCATTAGCCAGATGATAACCATAAAAAATATTTACACTAAAAATGTGCATTAGCCCCCCCCCCTTCCCCCAAATTATTACTCTGATAAAGATTACTAGAATATAGACTTTTTTTTAGCTCCTTATATTCAGTGTTTTCATGTCTGGTCTGAAGCGATTTCCATTAAAAAAAAATTTTTAATTAAAAAAATATAAACAATTTTAAAAATCTAAAAAGCTCATCAAAATGTAAGGAAGAAAATTCTTATTTTAATTTAATAAGAATGGGAGTTATATTTTAGGCTTTTTTCTTCTCTACATCTCTTTGTGATTTGCATGGTACTAGCAGAGTTATCCGGAATTGCCCGGGTCTAAAGTGTAAAACTTCTATCTTTCTGTTTCTCTATTTCTCTCTCTCTTCCTCCATCCAGCCCATTCTTTTTCTAACTATGCACACACAGACAACTCTCCTTTATATAATAGATTCCTTGAATAGAGCCTGCATTTTCTTTTCAAATTAGTACATAATAATAACACTGACCCCTCCCCACTAACAAAACCTGGTCCAGTTGATTCCCAGAGAATTTTTTTTTTCCAAGTTTTAGATATTATTCCTTCAGCACAAACACTGATCAAGAATATACTAACTTTGTGGGTCTTTGTTTCGTAATATTTTCTTTTAATTTTAGATGGATATACAAACACATGCACACACAAACAACTGCCCTTTATATATATAGATTACTTTCTTTAAATTAAAACATTATTAATATATGCCAAGTGATGTCAGGTAGTTTATGATATTTTTTTTATTACTGTGATATTTAATTAACATATCCAAAGATTTTCTTTGTTTTTTTTTTTAAATCTGAAAATATTTCAGAAGGATGAAAAAAAATAATCTGCAAATATGATGGGTGAAACTAGGCAGACTTAGAAACATCTACCACAAATGGGGATTAGCCAATAGCTCTGAGTATGCCTATGGCGTCATGCCACAAGTCACAAATAAGCAAACACAACCATAAACATAAAAAAAAAATGCAAACTAATAATTCAAGTTTCATTTTCACAAGTGTTATATGTTAATCTGTGTACTAGCCAGCAGCACTCACCCTAGGAAAGTTTAACCGGCTCCAAGGGAATATCAAATTCACAAGCAGTCCCCAATCGCATGTACATCTGCATCAGGGCAGATGACGACGTTAGGTTTTCACAGTTCTTGCAGAGAGTTGTTGATATCCTCCTACATATAACACTTAGTATTTTAAAATGGTCATCCCATTTGATACTGACCAGGCTCAACGTTGCTTAACTTTTGTGATCTAATCAGAACCAGTGTGTTAACGTGATGATGCCAATCATCTAAGTTTAAAAAAAAAAATCATTATCTTCTACCACAATTAAATAAGGTTTATGTAAAGCCTTAAAGATAATAATCATATAACCTGTTCAGACGCGAAAAAAAAAATCAGATTGTCATAAGTAAATAAAAAAAGAGTGGGTGGATCCATTTGTTTAAATTTGTCGACCAAAATAATAAAAGAAAATAACTAGCTGAACCCATGCAAATCACAAAACATTAGATTTTATTGTAGTTGGAGTTACCTTTTTTCTTTAGCATCAATTTACTCTTATTTTTTCGCAACAGTATTTTACGTAAGAGAGATTATGGATATTTTTATAAGCATTTTTCATTTTCTCTCTCCAAAACAAATTTAGCATATTTTATCTTGTAATGATTAAAAAAAATTTTTTTTTTTTTTTAGACCCAACAAAATATCAACTATCCAACAAACCTCCTTGATCTTTTGATTAGGATCAACGTAGTATCCTTGACTTCCACAAGTTAAATTATCTTTTGAAGGATACCATTCTTCTTGCAATATTTTTGAATTGTAATGGGGTATGGTCACTCACAGTTGGGAGATTCTATTTATAAATGCTGCTGCTAGAAACTGACGAATCAAATTAATTCACGTTCTGCTACCAATCAATCAGAAACCAGAATTGCTCCATAAAAATTAAACCTTTTTATTTAGCACCTTGCATGTGTTTTCTTCGTGTCAACATGGGAAGAATCTTTTGTTCTTTGGCTATAAAATTATAAAGTTAGGAACCTATACAAAACAACTCTCTACTGAGAACCAGTCATCTCCAGGACTTGTATAGAACAACTAACCAGCAGAAACTTCTGAAACTTAACATGGCTTCCAACTCAAGATCTAAAGCATCCAAGCTACCTCCCCCTTCCTCGTTTTCTCCCGCATGCTTGTTCTTAAATCATAAATTGTAAAACATTTTTCTTAGAAAGGGTTAGGGGGGTCTTATTAATTAGCTTTTGTTTTTTGTTCCACTCCCCATATGTAACATGGCTATTACCTTTCAACCACTCTGCCCAACACGTTGTCTGGTACTGTCGCAAAAACAAACAAACGAGGAAGAACATAATAAATACAACTTAGCATTTTATTTTTGTGAAAACAAAGAGCATTTATTCCAGTAATTTCCAGCAACGCACATCACGGTTTCAAAATATCATTCACGCATTGAACATGTCTGTCAAGACGCTCTTTTACACGTCTTTGTCACCATGTGCCTTTCCACTTTTTTTGCCATGCAACATATTTTTTCTTTCAACACACAAGACTCAAAACATGTCCGATCACTTCCTTTGCTCAACCACATACTTTCCTTTTTTCTGCCCTTTTTCTCCTCCTTCCCATGACATGAGCTTGCACACACTAATTTGCATATGTGCTAAGATGAATGCTGCTGCTAATATTTATGCTAGTCAGCTATTATAAGCTGCTGCTGATTTTCTCACAGGCGCCTATGCTCAGTTACAACAAGAGCACACCACTGCGTTACACATATTCACTGAATTTTTACATAAATACAATTATCAAGAAAATTAAAACACTTTGGAGATGTTTTTAAGTAAATGTGGTATTGTTTTTTTTTTGTTGTTGTTGTTGTTTTGCTGTTTTCTTTTTTATTGCTTTTTCACCCCAAAAAGGCACAGCTCCAGGAATTTTAAAGTCTAGCAGTTCAAAGGAAGAAACTACTTGAGTAGAAGGCAGTTAGGGATCAGTACAGCGCAGGGGTTAGATTTTGTTGCTTGTCGAAGGTATTTATGTCGAGGAGGTACAGGGGCTTGGAGCTCATTAAAGCACTAGCCATTAAAATACTTGTAAAACAGGCATAGAGATGTAATATTTTGCAGATGAGATACAGGTTAAAGCTTATTTGACAGTGTGCGACCTAATAAGTTGGCAGCTTTGTTTTTTTAACCTTACCTAAGAGCGAGAGACTAGTAGATGTGCCAGCCCAACTATGGCAACAATGCTCCATGCATGAGCGGATAGTAGCTTTGTATATTCTCAGGTGAAAGTAACTTTCTAGCATGGTAAAGAGACCCCACCTTCACAGCAGTCTTGGCAATGCCCTTGATGTATTCGTTCTGATTAGTGAATTGGAATGATTTTAGCCAAGAGAAGGATAATACTGAAGTGGCACTCACCAGCTCCGAAGAAGGAAGTTTCATGGGAATATCAAATTCACAAACGATCCTCAGTCACTTGCATATCCCCGTTAGAGAAGAGATAACAATGTCCTCCTACATATATTGTCTGGTAGTCTCAAATGGTCACTCATCTGATACTGACCAGATTCAAATGTTGCTTAACTTTGTTGATCTAATGAGAACCGGTGTGTCAACATGATTACATCATGTGAGATTTCATTAATTTACATCACTTTGCAGAATCGTAGATCTAACTGGCAGCCCGGCGTTGTCCAGTCATACAATAGAATCAATCCTCTATTGATTATTATATATTATGAGGAATAATTTGCCCAGTTGAATAATTTGCAAAAAAAATTTTTAAATCAAAAAAAAGAATAAAAATATGATAATGTCGTTCATCAAATTCCATCTGTGTTTGTTTACAATATCACATCAGCTGATAATTTAGCTTGATTATAAATGCCTTGGAAAAATCACTTATGTTTAGTTTTAAAATATTCAAAGAAATGATTTGCATTGATTTTAAATGGTACCTTTTTTATCGTAAATTGAACTCATTAATAAGAAAAAAAATAAAAATAAAATGGTGAGGTACACCCGGGCTCAAACAGGGGATCATTCGATCTGTAGTCGAATGCTCTATCACCATTACATCTATAGATTATAATAAATCTGTTTTTTTGAAGAAATGATTTGTTGAAATTTTATTATCCCCCTTGGCTGGTGTAACATAGAATATTTTTCTGTAAAAATTATTCTTCTTTTTATACAGAAAAGCTATTTTTAACATCAAATTTTTTCGACTTTTGATACTTATCGGATAAATTTCTGTACAAAACATATCTAAGAACACTGCCAGACATATAAATTAGCTTTGTGTGAAATTTTCAAAAGACAGGCTCAGCCATTTCAGAATCTATAAGGAATGAACACGCAAAGTGATTTTTATACAATAGTAAAGATTCTGTTAAATTTTAGAATTTGTTTCATTTAAAAATATCAAAGATTTTAAATACTTTTAGAAATGGAGAATATTGCAATAATAGTTAATAATTTCCTAACTAATAAAGTGATGGTGATGGTGTTGGTGGTGTATCATTTTTTTTTTTTTTTTTGACCAGTAAATGTATAGTAAGATTTTACGGCAAAAAAGAGGAGGGGTTAGATGCAACTTCTTCCCAGATCACTTTTAGAAACAGAATTATGCCTTGTGTTAAAACAAATATACATTTTTTTGGAGAAGGAGAAGAAGACTCAAATATTAAGCATTTCATTTTATCTGCAAAGACAGGTCTACATTTTATAATATATTTTAGTACTCAGTAGGAGGGCAATACTGAAAGCCAATGAACATAATCTGTATGCAGCTTATACGATTACAATACCTCATTTTGAACAAGTTGTTCTGAAGTTTTTAGATTTGGCTAGCAGGGAGCGGAAGGGGGGGTGCTCATCGTAAACTACGCTTAAATATGATATTTTAATTTGTCCAGATTTCATATATATCATTATGGAGTCATGATTTCAAAAATGAAAAAAAAAGTATTTAGGTGCCATCAGCTAGAATCGAAACCGAAATAAAAACTGTAGCATTCAAAGATGGTAACGTTACCACTGTAACAACATGACAAACATATAAACCGATTAAAAATTAAAAATAAAAAAAATAAACTAAGATGAATGTACAAAATGTTTAACGATTTTTTCAATTTTGAACCATTTTCGACTCTTTATAATTTAAACCGGCTAAAGATCCATAAAAGAATGATACGTAAAAAATCCAATAATTTGAGGCCTCTAGCGCCGTTCTGCGACTTTTAGTTTCGGAGGAGATAGAGTTTTAAAATATGGGGAGACAGACAGATAAACGGATAAATATATAGCCGTTTATATATTTGATTATTTAACAGGAAATAAATCACCTAAATGAAAATGAAAAACATCCCCTCTGAAAAGATTGTATTTACAAAACAAAAAAGTAACTTTAAATGTTGAATAGTATGATGTTGACAGTTTTTATTGTTCATGCAAAACTATTCATGGTGTCTTTATTTTTTAACAAGGCTATATAGCTGCCCAATGTTTCTTAGGATTCTATTTAGGTTGGCCTGGTTTTATTTTTATTTTTTATTTTTTTTCTTCACAGACAGTATCAATATCATCAATCCCATTTCTCATTTTTTTTTTTTTTTAACCAGTTATTTTCAGTTATAATAGGTTTCAAAATTAATCAAAAACAATTTATCTTTACTTTTTTTTATGGAAATTGCTTGAGACAAGACATGAAGCTACTTTATGTGAAGAGCTAGAAAGAACGAAAAATGACTATTGCTAAGACAGGAGACGCTTATTGTCCTTCGATTTGAAGAGATCAAGACTGTAAGTAGGAGGAAAACAGTCAGCAGGAAGAGAGTTCCACAACTTTGTAGTTCTTGAAAAGGAGCTACTAGAATTAAAAGCTGTATTACAAGGTATCAAAACCTCAAATTGATGGCGACCACTAGACAAACAAGTTAAACAAGCTGGAATAAAGAAAGCAGGAAATAGATCAGACAATTCTGAGGAACACATGCCATAATAGTATTTATAGAAAAGACTGAGACTAGCAACATCACATCCGTAAGAGAGAGGTTGCAGTGGAGAAGGGTGGAGCAAATCAAATTCCAGACCTGTTTCGGCACATTATCAAGAACCCTAAAACGACAGAGATTCACCAGCCGAAATATGAGAATAGTATTCCATACATGGTCTTATAGGAGATTTTAAGGGATAGAGAATAGAGTCATGTGTGGGAAAGTGTTTAGAGCCATAGAAAGAATCGATTTTACAAGAAGCAGAAAGAGCAATGGATTTAATGTATGGACTCCAAGAAAAGATTTGATGAGAAAAACCAAGTTACAGAGTAGATTTCTCATTGATAGCAGAACCATCCATGAGAATCTCAGGAAGAAAAGGGGCACGCCTACGATTGAAAGAGGAGCTGACAAGCCATTTTTTAGCAAAATCCGTAACTGAACCAAGATCAACTTCTAGATCAGCTGAATATTTCACCTGATCCAAAAAAAGTTGGGTCAAAAACAATACCAAAATAGAGGGTGATATCATCAGCAGAAATGTTAATCTTCTGATTAATATAATAATACTTAAAAATGTATGAGCTCTCCGCTTATCTTGTCATTGTTTCCAGTTGCTCTCAACAAGCAGTGTCAATTTAGGAGAGGTGTGGTTGGAGATTGCGCAACCCTTGCCACACAATTGCACATGCAGCTGCCCCTACAGGGGGTATCCTTTGTCTTTCGAGACTGAACGGAGGCATCAACTTAAAAATACTAATTGAAAATTTCAATGAATCACTGAAATTTAAACGCTAATATATATTTGTCAGACACATAGGCAGTTTTATACAGAGCTTAATAGAACTTTTACAGATAAAACTGTGTTAGGTCAGTTAGCACACACCCACACATGTACATACACCTACACTCATGTCTATATGCGTACACCTACACTTACACTGTACATACACCTGCACACACCTACACTCATGCCATGCACACACACACACATGCACAACTACTCACGCTGTGCATACGCACACACCTTTACTCCTGCACAGACCTACAGTCATGCCAAGCACACACACACACATAGCTACACTTATCAATAGGAATAAATTATTGATTGCATGTACAACAATCAATAATTATACAATAATAATAGTATTAGCAGTGTTAATAATACAAACTTAAGTAATTGTACAATAGAATATCACTGAATAAAATGTATATATATATATATATATATATATATATATATAGAGAGAGAGAGAGAGAGAGAGAGAGAGAGAGAGAGAAATGACAGAATAATTTCAAGCATACATATGATCATCACATGAGCCACAAACATGACAATGCATTATCGCTTGATATCCCTAAATTAAAACAATTCTTTGTTAGATTATGACGAATATTTTGACCAACTTTACTGACAGTTAACAAATGAATTATGTTTAGAGGAAAAAATACTAAATTAAAAACTTAACCAAAATCAAGTATTTAAATAAAAGCTTAAAAATTATATCTACTTAACAGTTCAATGAAAAAAATATCCTTCGCATAACTTTGCAGGGATGATATGTATATATGAGAAAGAAGTTCAATATTAGTTGAACCACTAACATTCTATTATAAATTTATGTACTGTCTGTATGTGGTGTGTGTGACGCGGTTTAAGTCAGCCTACAAGCAACCCACTCAGGCAATTTAGATACCAAAATGAGGCTTATGACTAAGCAGATGTTTTAGTGGTATTTATATCCATGTTTGGTGTACGGAAATACAAAATAAATGCAAAGAAATGCAAAGTAGTAATGGTGATAGGATTTAAATCGGTGGGAGTAGCAGCAGAGACAAAAATAGTAGTGGTGATAGGAGTTAAATTGGTGGGAGTAGCATCAGCAGCCGTTAGGCAAAGTGGTGGTGAGAGGTATTAAATCTGTGGGAGTAGGAACAGCAGTGAACGATTAATATTGGTTGAAAAATACAAGATTTTTTTTTTTTAAATTACTTCCATTCTCTGTCTGATTAACAAAACAAACAGAAGGACTTTCTCTGATTTGCAACCAAAAAAAAAAAAAAAAAAGAAAATAAAAAGGTTTTGATTAATATTGGTTGAAAAATACAAGATTTTTTTGTTTACTTTTAAAAAAAAATTATTTCCATTTTCTCCGTCTGATTAAAAAAACAAACAAAAAAGTGGACTTTCTCTGATTTTCCCAGGGTGATCAGTTTAGACCACAGGTCATTAAATTAAATAATACTTTTACCCATGTATCTCAGATTTTTTTTTCGTATATGTTGGTTGCAAAAAAATACAAGTATTTATTTTTTTCTTTTTAAAACTAATTACTTCCATTTTCTACGTCTGATTACAAAAAAAAAAAAAAAAAAAAAAAAAAAAAAAAAAAAAAAAAATGGACTTTCTCTGATTCGACCAGGGTGGTCAGTTTAGACCACCGGTCATTAAATAAAATACTTTCACCCATGTATCTCATTTTTTTTCGTTAATATTGGTTGAAAATACAATATTTTTTTTGTTAAAGTAGTTCAAGGAGACATCTCCTACAGGAGAACCGACGAAAAAATAAGTAATTGCTAACTTTAGTTTTGTATATATTGGTTGTGTAAATCCACTGTACTTACTCGTTTTTCTTTCACAATATGCAGCCATCTGGCTACAACGGGGCTACTTGTTAATACAAAAAAGATGGATACCAGACTCCAGTTATGAACAAAAATACCAAAAAAAATTTAATTCAAGAAAGATCAAGAGGACAACTGCCAAATAAATGGACCTATAAATTGATTAAATAAATAATAATAATAATATATCTATATATTAACACGATAGCATGTGTTCTTCTGTGTGTCATGCTTACATCCGGGTCATTTAATTGTTATGTTCTATTTCTTGTTATAAATAATTTTACCAAGAATTCTTCATAATTTTTGGTTACGGTTTTGACTATAGCTGATGGCACTTAAATTATCTATTTTTTTATAAGTAATTTTATCAAGAATTTTTCATAATTTTTGCTTTCGGTTTCGATTATGGCTGAAGGAACTCAAGTCATGAGTTTTTATTTCGGTTTCAATTCAAGCTAATACACCCAAATCATATGGATATATATTTTTTATTTTTGAAATCGTAGCTTCATAACAAAAATTGATAGAACATTAACTCTATAATAATATGTACGAAATCTGCAAGAATTAAAATATATTTAAGGGTACTTTACGACCAAGCTTTACCGAGCGTTCGTGCTAGCTTAGATATATACTTTTGCAGTTTTAACAAAAAAAAAAGCTTGACTAATATCAAAGTGTCTCCATTTACACTGAACATCTACAGAATGCCAACATCAGTATATTACATATGAATGAGTCCCCTGTGAAATTTCCACAGGTCCCACTAGTATATATTATGTTATCAAAGAGTAAATCTTTAACAAAGCAAAACTTATCCAGATATGAAATACTCACCACTATCAAGGGGAGCAAAAAACAATATAAAAGAAAAGATGAGGAATATAAGTTATATATAACTTTATCATATCATCAAAACAATAAGGAAAACTTAAGAGGAAAATTAAAAAAAAAAAAAAAACTTTTTAGGCCATGCCATTCTGAAGCTAAATCAGAAGAGTCCCCCTCACTTTTCCTTATTGTTCTAATGATATAATAAACTTTTATTCCTCATATTTCATTTAATATTATTATTTAATAATCGCATAGAAAATGAGATGTGGTCCCAATTTTATGAAATTTTATTTAATAAATTATTTGTTGCTTGACAATGACAGTTTTATATAAATTCTATTTTTTTTTTCATTTGAATATTTACTTTCCTTTAATATTTGTCTATCCCATCGCCACAATAGTGCATCCCTATGCCTGTTTTAATGGAATGTGGTCTGATGAATGAGGAAAGAAACTATTGAAGTAGAAGGCTTTCAGACATCTAGGGATCTCAGCAGTGAATGGGGTGGGATTTTGCTGCTTGTCAGGTTAGTTAGGGTGTGTATGTCGAAGGGTACATAGATATTTTTTCTAGAAAGAATTCTAGCTAGAAAAAATATCAGGGAAACTCATGTCAACAACAGAATCATCAGATTCATACGAGATGAATGAATCTATACAGCATAATGACACTAACACACCAGTCCTCACTAAATTACTGAAGTTAAGCAACATTGGGCCTGGTCAGTACCAGGTGGGTGACCAACTTGGGAATACCAGATGAATGGCCAATTTAGGAATACCAGATGTTGTATGCCATAGTTTAGTTTTAATTTTCAATTAATGAATTCACAGTGGATTGCAAATGAAGAGTATACAGCTATTTTTGTTCCCAATCCAAAGTATCTCTCTATGAATTGGATCCCAGATCGCATTAAATGACATTGTGTGGAGAAACAAATTTAACCTTCATCTTTCTCCATAATGCTTGAATTTCCGCCAACGCCTCCCCAATCTTCAAATCGTCTTTTTACGACAACCTATTGAATAGAAGACTTCTATAAAATCGCCCCCCCTCTCCCACACACTTCATCTTTTCACATTCATGTGAAATTAACTGTTCAGAGATGCTACTTAAGCGTTATGAACATCAAGTTCTTTCTTGGTTTTATACGATGGTTTTTGGCCCTCTGGTCAACGTCACGTAAGATATTCGCTTAAGAAGCCATCCATCTTTGAACCAACATAATAAGCACAAAATATCTGGCTTATGATTAGCATCCACAGCAGAAGGCACAGGTAAGAACCACTTGATCTTCACGATGCGTTAAGCACAATAGCCTGTCTTTCTGTCTCAGCATATAGGCTTCAATGTTGGTGCGAAACACAATATCGCATGATAGGAAGAGGCGGGAAAAAGGGAGGATTTTTTTTTTTTTTAAGTGAAATATTCGAGTTGCTGATGGCACAGTTCTGACGATCTAAAATCCCAAACCTGCAGTTGCAAGGTTTATGTAACAAGTAGTTTATGAGGAAGAGCCGTTTTTTTTTTTCAAATGCATGGGTTGCTGATGGAATGAATACAATGATTTGAAAAATCCAAAAATGAAACCAGATCATCAATGATAATTAGCCTAGAGTTGTTGGAATGGTTTTTACAGGGTGACCCCCCCCCTAAAAAAAAAACGGGTCCATACTCTAATTAGGGCCTTTTTATTAGTGTTTTGTCTGAATGAAATGAAAGTTTAGTCATAACTAGTTTATTATATTCAAAACATCACATCAAAACACAAGGGTCTTTGGCCTTTTTTCCTCCGTTCTATAGCATATGTTCTAGATGATCTGCATTTAGTTTTTTTTGGGTCACCCTGTATTATTGGCTGATACTTGGCATTTACCACCTACTGTTATGCACATTTACTGTTTATGCATGTCAAGTAACAATATGTCACTTTTTTTTTTCCTTTTTTTTTTTTGAGCAATGCCTAGGTTGCTGAGGAATTGGGTCTGGTGATTTTAAAACATTATCAATAGCATTGGAAATTATTTTAAGAGTCCAAAACAATTTATTTTGCACCCCCCCCCACCACCACATATTTTAACTACATATATTTAATTATTTCACAATTATATAATCCTAGTTGAGAGCAGTGTAAAAAATAATTTTCTCCCTAAACAACTCCAATAGACATCAAGTGCACATCTGGAGGGGGTGGGAACAGGAAGTCATTTCTTAATGAAACAAAAGTAAGCAACTCTTTTATCCTAAATTTTCAGAGAATTGCCATAATAGGGAAAAAAGAATCCACAACAAGACTAAAAAGAAAAGGAAAAAAAAACAAGAAAAAAGATAAAGCAAGAGAGGGGAAGAACAAGAAATAACATCCAGCCAAATAGTGATGATAACTAACCCTGGAGCATCTATTTTTTTTTTTTTTTTGGGGGGGGGGGGTATTTGATAAGATTGTCTAATGGTATAATTTGCCTGCTAGTTCCCTTGTTAGGGTTGAAATTGAGAATGAACGATTCAGTTAAATATGATGTTTAGCAGTAACAATTACCCATGACAAATGCTTCTGTACATGTTGTGGTGTGTCCACCCTATGGATAATAATGAACTCTTCCATTTACTTACTATCAAGACCGGAAGAATTTGTCTCTTGGGTTAGCACATTGGTGATGCGTAAGTCATGCACACTTGGCAGTCGGACTGATGTATTACCACACACTTTATTTGTTATATTTGATTTTCTGTTCAATACATTTTTGTTTCCACTAATTGCCAAGTTGTGTCTTTCTCTGGACCCTTACGAGACTATAGCAGTATAGGAGGATGACTCCTAGGACTAAGGAAGACTCTGCCAGGTAGTATATTAGTGCATTCTGTTTTAAATACATTAGTATAAAGTAGTTGGACAAGTGTAAGTTATAACAGTATTATTAAATAGCTATATCTTGGTTGGTTGTTGCGCCATTCACCCTGACTTGGTTGGGCTGGTTCCATCCAACAAATTCACTGCATCCCGTATAACAGCCGTCATGGCTGTCAGAGGCTGTTTCTGCTACAAGCGTAAGCCATTCATGGTTCTATTGGCAGAGCCCGTAGAGGCAGGGCGCCAAGGATCATTTCAATATCTTGTTTCACCGTCCTGAGCCAGGTCTTGAGTTGGCCACTGCTGCGTTTCTTCTAGTCTGATGGTGGTGCTGGATCGATGGCTTCACGAATGAGATCACCTACCTTTATTTCTACTTTCATTTTTGTTTGACTTATCTTCGAAAAATTAGAAATAAAATGGAGCTAAGGAACATACAACTTTTTTAAACAATATTAGGTGCTAATGAATTGTACGACTTTCAATTTCCATAGAGTTAATTAGGTTTGTCCGGCAGCTAACGTCAATAACCAAAAAAGGATGATGGCAATGTTAGGAACACATACTGTCAGTTTTTAGCTAATACAAATCTAAGCAGGCAATTTTTTCATAAATTGAAAGAAATAAAAAATTAATTTGAATCGCGCAGGTTAGGGTCAGTGTTTAGATAAATGTTTTTTTTTTTCATAACGTTTTAAAAAAAATAAGGAATGCTCAATCGTCCTTTTCTGGTTATTTCCGTCAGCTGCCAAGCAAACTTGGAAATCACAGGTCGTACAATACCATGTCTATTTTATCATGATAAAAATAAAAATTACAAAGAGTTCATGGCCAAACAATCTGGTGAGAGCGAGAGAGAGCATACATGTATGCACGAGAAAGAGAGAACGACAAAGAGCAATGAGGAGACAATGATAGTATATATGGCAGATCAAATATTTCTATGTTGAAAAGTACTGCAAAATTGAAAATATAAGAAATCATTTCTGAAATCAAATTCAATGCTAAGAGAAATTTTTTTTACAGTCAACAAAACAATAGAAATCAAATATTTTTAGCTTTTTTGAGTTAGTCATAGATAGTGTTTGTTTTTTTTCTTTATCATAGACAACCTTTCTTTTCGAGTTCGCAGTGTAATTCAAATCTTGTCGGTAGCTGAATGCTTGATGCTTCGCTTGTGCTATCAAGGGTATCTTTTATCGTGACACCATCACTAGATAGGGTGCCTACCATGGCTTAAGAGAGTCCAATCTACCCTCAAGAGAAGGATAGACCGCACCAGTTTCTCAACCTGGTATTTTATCTTGTGGTACATACAGTGCCTCGCCTTCCCAAATGCGAGAACTGATGTATCAACGTAATTGTGCTGTATATGCTAAATGGAGACCATTATTGTCTATATTTTGTGTAGAGAGCACTCAGGTAACATGTGTAAATCCAACAGAGCAAAAATTTTGACATTGAAAAGCATTGTAGAATGAAATAATGGTACTTGTGCAAATTTTGAATCTGAAGCGTTCGCTTGGCTTTGCCCCGAACATGCCGTTAACCACTTGGGTTTGTTTGTAATCCGACGTAAGATGTTAATCAGCCAATCACAATGCATGGCAACAAGCAGACGACTTTCAAATAAATATTAGAATAGGAAAAAAAAATTTTTTAAATAAAAATAAATAAAAACAATCTAGATGTTACATGGAAAGCATGGAGACTAACAATAGTACAAATTTATTAATGTTAGACAAACAATTCCAGGCGCCCTAAGAAGTAGTTGTTTTTTGTCAAAATAAGAAATTAATCAGATCCCAAAAAGAATTGCATTATGTGGCATTAGATGCATCATTGCAAAGAGAGGCTCTGTAAGCGACGGATGCGGTTGGAGCTGCAAACTTTTTCTTAAAATTTTCTTTTACAAAAGAAAAAAAAAATAATTAAAAAAGATATTTTTACAATTGAACCATTTTTTTTTTTAAACCGTTTCTCTGAAAAATACAAATTTTGGATAAAAACAAAACAGTAATAAAAAAAAATTTAAAAAATTAAAAAAAAAGAACTTTTGCTTCTTTGAATCTTTTTAAAAAACTTTGAGAGACCAAAAAAAAAAAAAAAAGTACAATTGATTTTGAAAAGAAAAAACTTTTCTTTGCTAAACATTATCTATTAAAAATGAAAACAAAGACATACAAAATAGATAACTAATTGATAATGCCCCCCCCCATCATAAAAAATTTTTGTCATGAAACATTACATGAATAATAAAACGAAGTTATGATAGGTCATTGTTTTCATTTTATTTGTATTTCTATGATTTCAATTTATTTTACTTTTTTCCCATTTATTTCCATAAAGATTTAATCATTGATGATGCTCCGTATAATCACCCAGTTGACATTATTTTCCAGGAAAAGCTGAGTGTATGTTTAGATACACGAAAATCTGCACAAGTACCAAAATAATTTATAAAATCGAATTCAATGCTAGAAGATTTTTTATCTATCTTTTATCTATATATATATAAAAGGCAAAATGTGCGTTAGTGTGCATTTTTTGTGTATGCACAGCAAAGGCTTTTTTTGTTGGGGGGGGGCTCATTCTCAAAACTTTATATGCTGTCTAAATTATAATATCTACGATTTACGAAGGGAGGTTTTTTTTTTGTTTTTTTTACATAAACGTCACCACTTATCAAGGCCGATAGAGAGAAATGATTTAATAATTGAGAAGACATTTCCAGCAATACCATAGCTGGAGATCTTGTGAAGTAAACCTTTATGCCATACCCTATCAAAGGCCTTTGATATGTTAAGAGCAATTGCCCTAGAAAGGTTGCCTCTGTCGAGAGATTCGCTAATCCTATGAGATATAACTGTAAGCACATCTGCTGTAGATCTAGCAGAACGGAAACCATATTGTGTGTCACTAAGAAGGTTATTTTTGCTGAGATAGTTGATTACTTCTCTATTTAACACAGATTCCAGCAACTTACTCATGACGCACAGGAGACTTATTTGCCTGTACTGAGAGGGGGATGAATGATCACCTGAATTCTTAAATACAGGGCATACTGATGAGATTTTCCAGGGTGATGGGAAGCAATTCTCAAGACAACGTTTAAACAGTTTTGTAAGTATGGGTGCTAGTTCTGGTTGAAGTTTTTTTGAGTACTATAATTGGAATATCCTCAGGGCCGGTTACTTTACTGGAATCAAGGTTTTTGATTAGCTTGGCAACATCACATACAGATATTTGTATATCACATAGTGTGTTTTCTGATACAGGAGGAAATATTGGGGGTTGGCGGCCTTGGTCGCAAAGGGTAGAATTGGCTGCAAAGTTATTGGCAAAGAGTTTGGCTTTGTCTGATGCTGACGAGATTACCTCAGGTCCATTGATAATAGTTGGGATGGAGCACACGCTTCTGTTCAAGATTCTGTTTGCAATTTGCCAAAACTTGTGGGAACCAAGCCGCTGCTCAGCTACTTTGGACTTGACGGACTGAGCATATAACTCTCTTGCGTTCTTTATTACTTTCTTACAATGGTTGCTGGCAGTCCTGAAAGCGGCTTTAGTTTCCATACATCTATTACGTTGGAAGCAGTGGAAAAAGTGATTTCTGTGCGCAATAGCAGCAGCACATTCTGGAGAAAACCATGGCTGGCTGTTAGGTTTTTGCTGGAACTTTTTCGAGGGTATGAAATTGTCTATACCTACAATTAACCATTCTGTCAGGTCTGATACTATAGACGACACATCCTTTTTAAACATGGAACGCAGAGGAAGATCCGATATAAATGTACGGAAGCTATCCCAGTCAGCCATAGTGTATCGATATACTGTACGATGGAGAGGTACGTCTGAGGACTTATTACATTTCATTTTTATCTTAATTGATACAACTGAGTGGTCAGAAGATCCAAGAGGAGACAGAACGGAAACTGAACATAGTTCAGGGCAAGTTGTGAGAAAAAGGTCTAGGAGACTTGCATACTTGCCGTCATTGTCGGGCACACGGGTGGGTTCGTGAACAATCTGAGTGAGGTCATAAGCAATGGAGAAATCATGACAGAACCTCCCCTCATCATCGGTCTTGTTTGAGTGGGTTAACCATTCGACGTTGTGAACATTGAAGTCTCCACATATGTGAATGTTAGCTGAAGGATATGCTAATAGAACTTGGTCAATTTTCTCAGATATGCTTTTAAAGATAGTAACTCCGCTGTTGCGTCTATCTTTTATTTGAACGACTTTTACACACTATTTTCGCGATATTACTTTGTCTACAGGTGCTTCTTTGGCTTTTCAGTATAAAAGCAAAACTGAATTCGTAGCTTAGATAAACTCCCTGGCACTCGTCCAGGAAAGTAATGAGGTTTGATCAATGCAGGGGAAACCCCTTATATCAGACTGTTGCTAACTCCCTTTTTTATGGGGAGCTGGTTTTTCTCCCCAACCAAAAAAAAACTACTGCGCAGCCTAAGTTGGTGAAACAAAACCCCCAAACACTGCCCCACAGCAAAAGTTAAGTGTGTGATTTCATTTCCTCTATGGCGTAATGTTTGACCTCATTAAATTCACACACCTGTCTCTGTTCAACTTTTTAATCATTAAATTAAAACGGTTTTCATTCATCTCCCATCATAGTCAAGCGGGTAAGATGCCAGGTCTTTTTCTTTTCTTTTCCACCTTCGCGTCAAGGCTTCAGGCTCGAGCCTACCTTCCTACCAAAACTTTTTTTTACCCTTTTTTTACCCCTCCAAAAACGCAGGCAATGCCAGGCACACCCGCTAGTCTATATATATATATATAAAAGGCAAACTGTGTGTTTGTGTGTATGTCTCACAAAATATTTTGATAGAGGCAATGGATTTTCACCATATAGGTATCATTTTCAAGCTCAAACCTTTGGACGACAAATATAAAAAAAATTGCTAAAAACATTCATTCCTTCACCCTCAACGGGACACTTTTCTACAGGGAGGGGTTAGCAAAAATCGTTCCTTCATGACAATCTAGGCAAATATGCATGCACAAAAGACGCCGGTCCTTGAATTAGTTTAAATATTATAAAAAGCAACCCAGATTCGCTCACGCGGTCATGACACAATGGTCAAAGTGGCAGCATTGTTATCTTCAGATTGACGGTTCGATCCAAGGTATCGGATAAATTTTTTTTTCCGATTTTTGAAGTTTTAATATTGAAACAGGGTTATTTATGCCATTGTCCAAGAAAGGCTTTTTTCGATGGGTTTCTTGACGCGGTTACTATTTTGGAGATCTTTCCTTATACTCCCTAGATTATATCTCCGATTCGAAAACAGACATCGTTTCTATCTTTATTTGGATCGAGATTTTTAAAAAAATCCCTCGTTCCTGGTGCTTGTTAGTCTTTTTCGTATAAAAGTGAAACTAATCGAAGCGAAATTAACAGCCTCCTGGCCTTCCGGCCGGGACATCCAGAAAAGCAATCAGCTTTGATCAATTTGGGGAAAACTTTTCATATCAAACAATTGCTATTCATTTGAACACTGCCAGAGTTCCCCTTTTTGGGAGAGCTGGTTTTCCCCAACATCATGGGGAAACAAGTATGGGGTAGAAAGCTGAAAGCTTAACTGGCCTACAGCCAGACGTTCATTTCTGCGCCTGTGTAATTCTTAATTTAATTAAAAACTCATTCATTTCTTTTTTCATTGTTAAATGTGAACACTTTACACTTCCGTTTGCATCATTGCACAGCATTAAACTTTCAGGTTTTCTTCCATTTTCTTTTCTGCCTTTGCGTCATGGGTTTGAGCCTGCCTGCCTTCCTAATAACACTTTTTTTTTTCCACACACCTCCAAACGCCCAGGCAACGCCGGGCACCCCTGCTAGTTTTTAATAAATTAAAAAATAAATCAAATATATTGGCTGAATCAGCTGAGAGAATCTATACATAGATATTTTAGTCCATTAAAATGAGAAAATCATTATAGCTCATTGACTTAGAATGCATGATTTATGTCAGATTGATGATTGATTATGGTTAAATTTGCACTCAGTTTTGTATTAAATACCTAATTAAATACTTAAATACTATTAAATACTAATCCCTAATCATGTATCAAATGAATACCATAATACTTAGTCCACTGCACCTTATCATAACAAAAGTTCCTACAAAATTTCAGTCAGATCGGTTCAGTAGTTTCTGAGAAAAGAGGAACAAACAGACAAAGAGAAATGTATATATATATATATATATATATATATATATATATATAACAAAAGACTGTAGATCTTACTTGTTTGCTTGCAGGCATGTCCCTGTACAGAGCGGACTACAATCGTGAGCAGCAAATGCCGGCATTCATCAAACCAGAGATGACGTATCCTTTATGAAGTTTTATCTGAACGACCTGTAACACTTTGGGTCATGGTCATTTGGATGAAGAGAAGGTTATAATAGATCCTTTATTTAGATGACCGGTGATCTTTTGGGTCATGGGTCATTTACTAGACGAAGGTCTAGTATACTACTAAGACTGTGCATCTTATTTATCTGCATGTCATTACGAACAACTTCATGATTATTATCAAGAAAGAAATTTACTTGAAAATGGATGATGTCATAAAGGATAAATAGAAGGTGGCAAAAATACTGACATAATTGGTTGGTTTGAAAGCAGCAGCAACAGCAGTAACCACTCCCATCTCATTTAATGCTTTCTCATTGTGATAGTGTCAAACAGAACTCTAGTGAAAATCGAGGTTGAGTGAATATCAGGATCTATTGCCCTTTAGTCATCCCTGTCTCTGCATTGTGGCGTCAAGTGCAAAAAAATGAAAAAAAAAAAATTTACTCCTTTGCATATTCTTGGCTAAACTGTATGCAACCATTCAACTTTGCTGCTCTGAGTGTCAAAGGTAAAACAAATTTACATGTATAATGAACAGCTACATCCAAGAGGAAAAGGACTTAATGCAGACCAGACAATCCTGAAGCAAAATCTTTAAGATCTGTGCAGAAATCCGATTATCATACTTTGGTAATTTCTGTCCCTGAGAGGCTGGGGTGAGTGTGTGAGAGAGAGAGGAGGTGTAGGAGAGAGAGAGAGAGAGAGAGAGAGAGAGAGGCATGGGTGAGTGCAGAAGAGAGGGGGGGGGGCGTGAGAGAGAGAGAGAGAGAGATGCCGAGGTGAGTGTGAGAGAGGGAGAGAGAGAGGCCAGGGTGAGTGTGAGAGAGGGAGAGAGAGGCAGGGGTGAGTGCAGGAAAGAGAGAGAGATAGAGGCGAGAGAGAGTGTGGGAGATAAAGAAAGAGAAACAGGAGTGAGTAGGGAAGTGAGAAGCACATATATATACATATATATATATATATATATATATATATATATATACTAGCATGGGTACCTGGCGTTGCCTGGGTTGACATGAAGTTCCGTTTGGAACACACCTGCTATACTAATAATTTTCATCATGGCAACATGGATATCGTCACAACAATTCCAAAAATAAAAGAACGGATAAAAACATGTAAATGTAATCGCCCCAAAAAAGAAGTACCTGATACCCTCTCCACCAGATATTTCGGCAGAATGGATACAAATAAAAGAAACTATTCTTCAGATATTGAGCACTGTAAAGACCCCCCCCCTAAAAAATAAATAATTAAAAATAAATCATTGCAACTTTTGTTTCAATAAAAATAGCAGCGAATGCCTGTGTGATCACAAAAAAAAAAAAAAATTAGCCAAGTAGGTACCTATTTACACTGCCTCCATATGTGGGACAGAGTTAGACACCAGGGTTGTTAGGTAAAACCCCTAAAAAAAATGAAGACCTACCAAAAAATTAATTCCAAAAACGATTAAATTAAATTTTTTGTCATTTTATGTTTCTAATGTAATCCTCCCCACTCCAAAATAAAAAAATGAATTTGTCATATTTTGGGGTTCATTTTGTTTATAAAATTGTTAGGTGAAAGTACAGAATGGTATCATAAATTAATTAAATTTATCATTATTTATGTTTCAAATGTAATTCCCGCTCCCACCACAAAAAATTTGTATTTGCCCCCCCCCTCGATCACGAAACTTGAAAAAATGCTAGAGATGACATGTCTCCTTGAACGCTTCATGGGCAAAAAGTGGGTGCTCATTTTATGTTAAATTTATATAGAAAAGTGATCCCCATTTTAAATGTTAATTTTCTTTTTTTTTTTTTTCAAAATTTCTTCTTTCATATTATTTATAAAGGCTGTTTAAATGTATCAGGGCCAAATAAAAGTAGATCCTAATTTTCTTTAAGGGTTAAATGATGCTAGGCCGTAAAAATTTACCTTTTTTTTTATTAGAAATTCAAGTTTGTAATCGACGAGATTAACATGAAAAAAAAAAAGAAAAGTGTAAATTGTGGAATTTAGAGGGAGGGGCAGTAGATCTTTATTTTTTTAGGTATTAAACGATGCTGGGTCACATCGTAAAAATTTACCAATTTCTGTATAGCTGTTTCAAGAATAATAAACAAATGAAATGTTCGGAAGATTCTAAGGGGGCAAATAACTTAGAAAGTTTTTTTTTTAAATTTGATGTTGGAATAATAATTCCAAATAAATCAAATACGTTATCAATATAATAATTGTTTAAAATTTATTAAATTGCAAAACATTAACTAAAATACCGCTATTTAATAAAAATCAATTTTTCTTAATGTCATATGCAAATGACATGATCTCTTAATTGTATCTAGTTTGCAAGAATGAAACTATATGTAGAAATAAATGAAAAGAGGTTGGAAAGAGTCTGCGCAAATTCATCTCCTTAAAATAGTTCACTTTACAAACATCCAAAATCAAAGTAATTTGGAAGACTTTCAACTGCCACTTAGAAAAGTACATTCTTATTTCAATTTGACTGTAACAGCCAAAGTCAAATATTATGGTTCATTTGTGTTCCTAAAAAAATAAAAATAAAAATAATAAGTAAAAATAAAAAAGATTAAAAATAAAAAACAACAGCATTTCTTGCTATATCAAAGAACCTATATCATATTTATCGACATTAATAAAATATTAAGACAACTTCAAATATATATTTCTTGTGTAAACATAACTTGCTCATTACAGTTACAGTTTCGCAAAGCCAAGGATGGCTTTGTTGACTGGATTCAAATCTACCAACCAGCAGTAATTATTACTTCCTGCACTGATGATTCTGTAAGCATGAAAATGTCTGTAGGTATAAAAATAATTAACATTTATTGAAAAAATATAGTTATAAAGCCCCTTTAGGAGATAGCCCAATTTAGTGAATTGCAAAAAGAAGCAGTCAACTAGCATACATGCCTTATTCCAAACTTTCTGTTTGTTGAATACTCTCATACCTGTTGATTATGACAACCTGCCTACATGGATTCATAAGTCTCTAAATTCACTTCCATTTCAAGTGAAATTGCTGGTGGTCAAGAGGAATAATACTAGCCCGCAAAGCCAAGGTTGGCTTTGTTGACTGAGTTCAAATCTCTCAAGTAGCAGTATACCATTTTCTGCTATGATTATGTAAGCATGAAAAAAGTTTCTGTAAGGTATGAAAAAAAATTAATATTTAAAAAAAAAGTTTATATATATATATATATATATATATATATATATATATATATATATATATATATATATATACAAAATAGAGTAAAAATTAAGCTTCTGTAAACTTAAAGCAAATATAAAATATTAACATTTACATAGTAATCCCAACTAAATAAAAAAGCTCAATACAACCAAAATAGGAAATAGAGCTTGTCATAGAATACAATTTGAGAATGTAAATTATACTTTACAATAATTTATTGTTCGACAGGATACTCAAAAAAGAAATATTAAGATTTCCTTTTAATTGAAATTGCATTATATGAAAACTAGTCATATATGCAAAAAAAAAAAAAAAAGTTATAGTGCAAAGAGTTGATGAAATTTGGAAAAAATTGAAAAAAGTGAATTAAAAATTAAAAATCCAGATGAAAGGATATGGAGTGGTTCGGCATTTCCAAAGTGAAATTATTCAAAGATTCAATGTTCTCATAAGAAGTCATATTTATAATACTGACAAATAGATTAAAATAAAAAATCCAAAATGTGTGTAATCCAAGTCTGTAGAAAGATCCCATTTGCAATCAGTCAAGGAAGAAAGATTATTTAGAATTACGAAAGTTTTTCTCACTTAGAAATAATGGAACTGGTATAACGAATGCTTCCATGCCCAGTTAAAAATTTAGTAATGATGGAAATTTTAATATTTCTTATTTGAGTACCTTGTCGAACATAAATTCTTGTAAAGTATAATTTAGTCTTAAATTGTGTTCTTCTATAATATATACATATAAGTTTGCAAAACTAAGGTAGCTACCTAAATAAATATGTGGTGGTTATTCTTTTACAGAATTTTTTTCTCAACATTACATGGTCATGCTTATTTCTTTCTAAGTAAAATTTCTAGTTTTTCTGATAAGTATACACAAGAAAAAATCCAATATTGACATAAATAATGATTGTTTCTGCATAATGAAACAGGTCTAAAATGTACGGAAGTTTTGATATATTGCAAAAACTGAATGGCAACATAAATAAAACCTAGGAATGTAGCTATATTGTTATTTATTCGTATATGTTTTGTTGTTATATTTAGCAAACACTGACCTCTCAAACTAAATAGATTGGTATACAAAAAGGGTGAAATCTATATATATAAAAGCGAAAATGTATGTATGTATGTATGTATGTATGTATGTTTGGATGTCTGCTAAAAACTTTCGACAGATGCGACGAAAATTCACAAACTCGGTATCACATCGAAACTCCATCCTTTGCTCGAAAAATATCGAAAAATTGGTCAAAAACGTTAACTTTTCCACCCTGAAATCGACAATTTTCGACAGGGGGGGGGGGTCAACAAAAACGTTCCTCTCAACAATGACTGATTCTACGCATGCGTCAGATGACGTCGTGACCTGATTTACTTTAAATAGTTGAAAAACCGAACAAACTTCATGTACGTCGCTTTAGCTCAGTTGTTTAAGGCCTTGGTTCATAATATAAACGTTTTGGGTTCGAATCGTGGTGTGAGATGGGGGTTTTTTTTTCCACTTTTTTAAATTTAAATATTGAATCAGTGTTATTTAAGCCATTTTCCACGTAACGTTCGTTTTTCTGTTTTTTTTTTTTTTTTACTTCGCATATTCTTAGCGACACCCAAAAACACTCAGGTATCCACCGATTTTTTAAATTTTAATATCAAAACAGGTTTATTTAAGCCATTTTTCACGTGTTTGTTTTTCTGTTTTCATCGTTCGTTTGCCATACGTTTATTTTTTTGTGTTTTTTTCTCGCTTAAGTGTTAACGTTTTCTTTTTTTACTTCGCTTATAACAAACAAACCTGCGTCGTCATCGTCGTAACGCTCAACGACTTCCGGCCGCGCACCTGTCAATTTGATTTTTACTTAAATAAATTCAAACATCTTTCATTAACTCATTCTGGCTGGCCGATTTTATTTTCAAACTTCGCCTCAGGGCTTCGGGTTCGATTCTTAACTTAAGTGGAACAGCTCATAAAGAACTTGTTTACATTGGACTTGAAGACAATCAAATTGTAATCAGCTGGAAGGCAGGAAAACGGAAGAGTTCCATAGGCATGCACTTCTAAGAAAGAAGCTTTGTTCATGGAATCTACATTAGGTGTAGGCACAAATAAAGAGTGAGGGGAGTTATTGATAGTGTTTTCAACTAGACGAGTGTTTCTTGTGAAAGTTTGGCGATTGAAGCTCAGTCGAGCACTTGCCAAGAAAATAATGATAAAGCAGAGACAAACTCGCAACATCTCTTCTGTGAGATAGAGGTTGCAGGGAAGAGAAAAGGACATCTCTTATGAGGCTACGAAGTCTATTTTGAACTATCAATGCAGGACAAGCCCTTTCTAGCAGCTCCTGCCCAGATGTGACAACAGTACTCCATCCTTCGACGTACCTGGCTCTTATATAGATAGAGAATTGCATCAGCAGTGAGATATTTACTGGTTCAATAAAAGGATCCCACCATTTTTCCAGCGGTCTTGGCAACAGATTTGATGTACATGTTCATTTCAGATCAGGAGTAAAGGTCAGACCCAGAAGCTTGTAAAAACATGAGGCCTCCCCAAGACGAGAGCCATTCATTTCAATTGATGCCAGATGGGCATCAGAGCATTCATCTAAGACTGAATAGAACCATACTGCATCGAACAGTAACAAAGTAATAATTATATATATATATATATATATATATATATATATAAAATATGCTACTGGTACCATGTAACCCAGTACTACATGCCTCATGATCGGGTCACCGGCGATTAAACTGGTTCCTCCACCAAACTTGTTTGGTGAGGAGGGTGGCTAGTCTACCTGGAGGATTAAAAAACAAGACCTTCCAAAAGGCGAATGAACCCTTTTTCGGGGTCAACGGCCAACTAGCACCGTATGCGTTGGGGTGGAGAGGGCTCGCATAAGCCATGGTGAAGGCAACCTTTCTAGGAGAAGCAAATCTCTGATTTAAAAAAACCATAAAGCGAGAGATCAGTACCCGCATTAAGCTGGTCTGCAGTTTAACTTGTTGCTGGCTATCTTGCTCTTGCTTGTTGCTGGATCTCAAGATTTTGAACAGAGAGAGAAACTTAGCTGTCGTACAAAACTAAGACTCTGTAACATCATCTGTGTATAGATACTCCCTCAGGCATTTGTCTATAAAAATGGTCTTGTGGCGATGGAAAAGTTGTGACATGTGGAGGCTTGATATCCTGGAAGCATGTAATAATTGATCTGTATGATCATCTTCAGTGTCATGCCTGCTTGAGCATGTGAATTCACTGGTAGGACTAAAAAAACAAAAAACAAAAAAAAAAAACTCAATTTTGGGTTCATGGACTTTAAGTGTCTGAGGGAGTGGCACTCGTCTGAGAAGACGTTGCAATCATTATCATATATAAAATAAAGCCACAGCTGGATTGAGATTTTTTATCGTTTTAATTTTGGTTTAATCAATAATTTAAAAGAAAATATTTTCAGTGGTTTTTAGATTAATGTGATTCATCTATTGATTTATTTATCTTTCAATTATGTCAAATGGGAAGGGGGGGATGAGAGTTGAATAAAGGTTGAGTTTACTGTCATTTAAATGTCACTGTTCAAGATTCTATGCAAAAAAAAAAAAAAACATGTAAAGTTTATATCCGAGACTATCTTTTCTTACATAAATATTTCAAACTTTTCTCCAAATATTTTAGCAATATTCATATCTTCAAGCATCCCTCACTATTTTGTTTAGCTGTCTGATTGATCTGGAAATTCAGAAACAAGCAATATCACTATCAACTTTTGTGGTTTGCCTCGTTTTCTCCACCCTTCTACCATTCCTTCTAGACGTACTATCATGCCTTAACTGTCCCTAAGAATTCCTGTCTAGCTTCTTTGTTTAGTTCACCAACCTGGAAATCCAAGAAAATATGTTACCACGTCAACCTCTTGATAGTTTGTCTTTTTTCCCATCCTTCCACCATTCCTCTTAAACAAGATCAACTACAGAGACCTTCAAAATACTGCAATTTCTAGATAAGGTTTATTACTTCTTTAAAATTACACCACCTATTTTCAAGTGTCCAGAATAAATATTGTGAATTAAGGTTTTATCTTTTTTTAAGGTTTCCTATCATTATGATGCACACAATTTGGATTAATCTGGCCATTAACAATATACTAAATGAGTACCAATCACAGAAAAACTGGAGAAATAGTCATTGCCTATTTTAGAAAATAGCCGAGGCTTTCACGATTTATAAGCAATATCAAATTATATCTCAAGCCTCAGCAAAAAATTTAAATATGCTATGTAATTGACTCTTAGTGATTTTCTGCATTTAAGCATCCACACAAATTGAACCAGGAATAAATTAACTCTGGATTTGGATGTACAAGAGACAGAATCTGACATCAAACACTTTGAACCACATACAACAACTTGGTCTCTAAGGAAATTATTGTTTATGGCAAAATACAATATTTGGCGAGAGGAAAAAGTGATGTTGAATTTGGAAATCCAAATTAGAAGGTCAACTACATCGAAAAGCTTCACCCAAAGTAAGACAGGGCCACTTAAACACACTGAAAAGCGTCTCCCAACAGAGCCCACTCGACACGTCGAAAAGCGTCTCTCCTCAACACGTCGAAAAGCGTCTCCCAAAGTAAGACCATGTGACAAACTAGGAATGTTTAAAAAGAAAACTCAAAGAAATATCTGGGCGATGAACAATGTTTTCTAATAGGAGCTATGTATGATGTCTGGTTACCACAGAATAGTAACAAATGGTATGACAAAAACAAAATCTGTCCTTTGTGTACAAAAATTCAGCTTGTTAAGATATATTTTTGTAATTTGTAAAATAAGTCTAGTACAAGGTAGATATACTTAGAGACATAATTAAGTTTCCGTGAAGTGGCCAACTGGTTAGAAAAAAAACATTTAATTTCTCAATCATTAATAACAAAATCAATTTTGTTCCAGTCAGTCAAATGCCAAAACCTAAAAGGTGGGGAAATACGACTGATTACACAAACTGGAAAATGCAAGTAGATCTTGATCGAAGTTTCTCAAAAAATATTGATAACCAACCTTTGACCTGATTTCATAAAAGAGTCAATATATAAAAAAGAAAAGTTCATTATTATGAAATTAACATCAATAGACAAAGCTTTTGAAAATAAAAATATGCAGAAATTGCAACTAAGCGGTTCTTTAATAGAGATTATCCATTATAGTCAAGGAAACAGGAAGAGAATTCCAAAGTCTACCAGTTTGAGAGAAGAAACTACTAAAGTAGGATTTTCTGCATCTAGGAATCTCTACAGTGAGGGGGTGGGATTTTGCTGCCTGTCAGATTAGTCGGAGGTATTTACATCAAAGAGGCACAAGTGCTATGTTCATTAGAGCACATTTCATTAAAATGCTTGTAAAACATACGGCTTAACCAGATTTGATATACCGGTTCCGACTAGATCCGCCAAGTTAAGCGACACTGAGCTTGGCCAGTACTAAAATGGGTGACCATTTGGGAATACCAGATACTGTATGTGCTCTCCGCTTATCTCGCCATTATTTCCAGTCATCCTAGACTTCTTGCCACTGGACTCAAGCAGTGCTAATTCAGGAGAGGTGTGGTTAGGCATTGCACAACCCTTGCTTAAAACAGGAACAGGGATACAGCACTGCAATGATAGGACGCAGGTTGGAGTTTGATAGTATGGAATCTATCTTTCTCTAGACCATTTTTCGAATCCAAATAGGTACAACACCTACCAGACATTATCAATAAGAGAATATGTATTAATGAAACAAAATCTTGTGTGTGATGTGTATGTGCTGATATTTCTTGCCTATACTAACTCATATATATATATATATATATATATATATATATATATATATATATATATATTATAAATATATACACACACATCAGACAAGTCATTCATTGGAATCTATAATATAAATCTCACCTGTCTGTTTATATGTCTGCCTAAAACTTTCAACAGAGGTGACAAATTTTCATGAGATCGTTATAGTTTTGAAGCTCGACCCTTCAGATGAGAAATATAAAAAAATTGGCTAAAAACATGAATTCCGTCATCCTCAACTGGGCAGTTTTCTACAAGGAGGGTCAGTTTTTTTATGTTGCTATTTTTGCAAGTCATCATATCAGTTGGAATGACTTTACTAATTTCAACATTCCAAACTTCCGGCCACATCATGGAGTAGGGGTAAGATGTCAGGTTTTCTTTCACTTTCTTTTTCGCCTTCGCGTCATGTGTTTGAGCCTGCCACCGAGAGTAAGAAGGCCTGTTAACTGAAAAATGTCTGTAGACAATGTAGGTAAAATTTGTCAGACTGTCAGTACTATATGAGGGCCATTTGAAAAAGAGCAATAAAACATTTTTAAAAAGAAAAAGGAACATAGTTTGATTAATACTGAAACTGAACTTTATAAAATATAAATATTATCTATGTAAAATTAAGTAATTTTAAAGCAATATACAATTTAATACTGATAAAACTGAATTACGAATTTAGGAAACAAACAAAGAAACATTAAACACAAATATTTTTTGGCCTTCGGAACAAGATCACAGTGTAGTATCTGTTTTGATGCTACACTTTACCTTTTCTGTCCTCGGTCGGTGGAGGAGAAATCTTTCATGACTGAGGTTATTTTTGTTCCTATCCAGAGTACCCCTTATTGGGAAGCTGGATTTTGCCCACAAGATTATAATCTTGTGGGCAAAATCCAGTTGAAATATTTAAATAACTATTACTTTAAATACAGAAATTATATTAAAATTTTGGTTTTCTGTTCTTCTATGTCCATTTTTTTCCCATGTTTTTCATCAAAGTGTGTAGCATATTCGTTGTTTCACAGGCCATCATCAGTGATCGCTCACAGGCAGTAACCTGTGGTGTTCTCTAGAGACCGAGTGACAACAAGTCTCCCCAGATTTCTCTTGACCACTTGTGCAGATGATTGCATATTATTGCAACAGCCGTTGTCACCGATTTCTCGTTGGCATCGGCCATTGGTGTTTCCTGGGGTTTGGGTGACAAAATGCCTCCCCAAGTTACAAGATTTGAACTGCACACTTCCAGTGGAGATTTGGTTAGTACTCTCCCACCTCGGTCTTTTCATCCTCGCTGACCGTTCACAACTGGTTGGTGTGGTGCCAGTCGATGTCATCTGCACCAGTTTTTTATTATTACTATGATAATAATAAAAGGTGCTTGCGCAGTGTTCGCACGTGTATTTTAAACATTATTTTCAAGTTAAATTAAATTTTGGGTTTGTATTACTATACACATAGATTCGAAAAAGTTGTCAAAAAAACAAATATATAACAAATAAATGTTATCAAAAGTTACTTTTCTACCTAACTGAATATGTTTTTAGGGGTTTGTATTATTGTACACAGATTCGAAAAAGTTATCAAAAATCAAATATATACCAAATAAATGTTATCAAAGGCAAGATAAGTTACTCTTCTACCTATTTGAAAAGATTTTTAGTGGTTTTACTCACTTTAAAACGTGTAATCGCTTCAAAAATCATACAATGTTTATCAATATTTTTTAAAAAGAAAAATGTCTGCATGTTTGGTAGAAAAGTAACTTATCTTGCCTTTGATAACATTTATTTGTTATATATTTGTTTTTTGACAATTTTTTCGAATCTATGTGTATAGTAAAACAAACCCTTCGGGTACATTATTTACAGTTAAAATGTTATAAAAAACAAAAACTTGAAGTTTTAAATATATTTCAAAGAAATAAATTACGCCTGGTGCTAAAATATTGAAAATTCACCGATCGTTAAAAAAAAAAAAAAAAAAGTTTCCGTGATACTCAGTGAAAAGTTTTATTTATTATTAAAAGAACAGACTGAAAAATATAAAAATTGTTTGTTTTGCAGTAAAAAAAAAAAATAAAAAAAAAAAAAAAAAAATAAAATGAAATATTCGACTTTCTCCAATAAAAATAAAAGTTCAAACACAAGTTCACTTACTATATTTTGTTAGATTAAAATTATCCCAAATGTGCAATTATAATAATTATTATCCGAATGGAGAATTGTACTCTTTAGAACATACATGGACAATCGCTAACACATATTGGTAGCCATATTTTTTTATGCCTGTTAGCATGACCACGTGGTTGAATACCAGAAGCTGTCTATACCTACAACTTAGTCAGGAAGTGACATTACACTATCATGTACATCGGCCTTCTTCTTACTCTCGGTAGCCACGGTTCAAGCCTGCCTGTCTACTACCAATGTTTTTTTTTTTTGCTCAATACACACCTCCAAACAGCCAGGCAACGTCAGGCACCCAGACTAGTTTAAAAATAGAAAGGAAACTAATTTTTTTACAAATTCTATTTGAAAAATAAACAAACAAAAAAAAGATGACCATTTCAAATTGTTTTCCTCTAAAGCCTGAAACCCAGTAATATGTCTGCACCCAGGTAACACCAAGGAAACAGATACATGAAAGAAACAATTGATTCAAGTTTAGTATAATCCAAAGACGAAAATGGATTGCGGAAACAACCACATCTGCTTGTTGATTTTAATTTCTTCACATATAATGTGTGCACTTGATTACCAAGCAACAAAGTGCCATTCACCCTAAATGGGTTGAACCAGCTTTCTCTAAAGGAGGAAGGTTCATCAGAATATTAAATCCACAAGGTGTCGCCAGTCACTTATAATAGAGATGGAGATCCTTAGAGCACCTGTTATTCGCAAGTGGTCACTCACCGAAATACTGACCCGGGTCTATATTGCTTAACTTTGCTGATCAGATGAAAAGCAGTGTTTTCAATGTGATAAGGATGGAGTTGCTAGATAAAGATATTTCTTAAAAAAGAAGCAAGACCAAGCCTCAAAATTAGAGCAAAAGTACTTCTCTCCATATATAGGCATTTATACTTTTTTTATTTAATATTTATACATTTATACCCGTGTGCATTTGTGTACCCCTGAAGTTTACAAAAAAAAATCATGTTTTAGCTTAACTTAGCAATTCAAATAAATGTTTATATTTTTCCTTGTTCCACCCTGATCTTGGAAATGTGTATGTCTATGCAAATGCTATGCGTGTACATCTGTCTGATATCGTGTAGAAGTTCTATTTATGACTGTAAAGTTTTGCCAGATCAGGGTGTAGGTGTTTTTCCTGGTGCCTTCTGCTAACTTGTGTGAATGTGTATGCGTCACTATTCGTTAAAGGTTGACACGCTGAATTTGTTGATCTACACAGAAATTACAGAAATGTAATCCTTTCTTGTTTAATCTCTTGATTTAAATATTTTGAAGCAAGCATTTTAAACATTTTGCTTGAGTAAAAAATTAACCGTAACTTATACTAAAATAATTTTAATTTATTATCCAACTTTCTAAAGATTGAATCTGAATCTGCTCAATTCCACAGAATGATAGATTAAAACAAGGACATTCTGGCTTAAAGTCTGTTTTTTTTATAGGTAGGACTGAAACATGTTTTACGAATGTGTAGGAAAATTACTTTCATATAAATTTTTTTAAAATTTATTACCACTATTTATGTGTGTGTGTGTGTGTGTGTCTGTGTGTGTGTGTCTGTGTGTGTGTGTCTGTGTGTGTGTGTCTGTGTGTGTGTGTCTGTGTGTGTCTGTGTGTGTCTGTGTGTGTCTGTGTGTGTCTGTGTGTGTCTGTGTCTGAAGAAGGCTTGAGTATTTTATATAAAAAAATATATAAAACATTTAAAATACAGTTTAAATTCCAAACGAATACTGTTCAATATTTTACAGACTTCACACTTGCTTAAGCCAATTTACCGGTAGATATTCACAATTACAAAAAGGGAATTCCACTATAAAACAGTGAAAAAAAGACAAGAAACCTTAACTTACCAGCTGTTTACCATGTAGCTGTTTCAGAAATTTGAAACCAGGACAGCTGTTAAATTTATGGAAAATACCACTTCCCCAAGAAAAAAAAATATATATATAGACCCAATCCAGTTACTAATTCACTAATATATAAACTCAAAATACTACTAGAATAATGTATGTATATGAGGAATTCAATATAAACTATGTAAAGTAGAAATTACAACAATTATATTAGACAAGGAATACAAGAATTTTAAAATTTTCCTTATTTCATGGAGTTTCAAATATGGCTCTTATCCTCAGAGGAAATTTGTGAACAAAATGATATTCAAAGTTTCTTTAAACTATTGGGTTTTCAAATTTGCATTGCTAGATTTCTTTCTTTTATTTATTGCTTATTTGGTATCAAAAAAGTACACAAAGCTTCTTTAGACTATAGATATAGTAAAGCTGCGTGTTCATCTACTATGTATAAGTTTTCAGTGGTCGAGATTTATGATTAGCACATTAGTATGGATGTTTTAGTATGGGTTCTGACATGGGGGATTTTTCCTTGATCTTGATGCCAACAGTCTCGGCTGTTTTTGAAACAGCTTGTCCCCTGTTGATTCTGGTATGCTTCTGGTCCTGTACAGTTCTAGGAGGTACACCCTTCCAGGCTTTACCTTCTCTCACACTCTAAGGAGGAGTTAGTTATTGCTAATCATCTGAGATACCCCTACCGGGGAATATTGACAAGATTGGCCAGGCATTTTTTTGGCAGGCCAAAGCGTCTTTCTAAAGCACTGGCTTTCAAATACTACTTCCTTAATCTTGTGGGAGGGAAATAAATATCTTTCACATCTTTTAATAATTATGAGGAACTTTTTCTTTATGGAGGGCATTTCAAATATTTCCCAATTTAGGCAAAATTTGGTATAAGGCTTATATTAATAAACATCCACAAACTTTTAGTTTCTTTAGAGTATTTTCAAGAGTTGTGGTGGGAAAGAGAAGGTGGGGGTCATACTACTTTAATACTTGAAAATTAAAATATTTCTAATTTGAATGAACATACAGGGTGGTCGCTAGAAAAGCAGGAAATTTGAAGGTCAGCTTAGATTATGAATAAAATACGTGATTGCTATTTTTTGATTGGTTCTTTTGTTGTCGAATGGGTGTGCAATCTGCATATTGATTTCATTACATCTTGCATGAGTATAATATAACATTTGTCTTTGAAAAACTTTGTAAAAATTTTTCTTTGTAAAAATAAATCGTTGTTTGACAAATTTCCCGCTTTTCTAGCGACCATCCTGTATATTTGAATCAAATTATCATCATCATCATCATAGCGTTTTGCTCGATCTCAGGATTCATCGTTAGTGTCCAAGGTATTTCTCAGGTCTGCACAGAAGCATGCTTCACTCAAAAAAGTCCATGAGTATGTAACTAGCTATCTTAAAAAAAAATAAATAAATATTGCACGTGTTATATTTTTGTAATGATGGTCTGGTCACCAAGTCTTGACTAGGGATACAATAAGATGCATTTTCGTCCCTGGAATGAAGGCGTGGGTGGGAGTAATTTAAATGATCTTAAGGAAATCTCCTCTGTGGCTGAACGAAAACTATAAAGTGATTTTCAAGCCTTTAAACTGACAATTGGAAAATGATTTCTAGCTCTATAGAAGCTTATGCAGCAATGAGAACAAAATCGATTGTGCATATTTCTGTTTGTTTTTTTGGGGTTTTTTGCTCCTTCTAAAGAGAGTATTTTTTTAGCTTACCACTACCGGAAAATGCTAAAACCAAATAAAATTACACACAAAAACAAAATCTACTTGAACGCTCATCATTCAAACTACTTGGCTTAATAATCACAGGAAAAATTAATTAGAACAAATACACTGAAGACATTGCCAAGCCTGCTCCAAAGAAAGCTAGAAAACTACTCACATCTGAGAGTATCTTGTACCTCTATAAGACTATTATTCGCCCATGCATGGAGTATTGTTGCCACATCTGGGCTGGTGCATCTATCACTAGTCTCTCCCTCTTGGACAGGGTCCAAAAAAGTGTCAAATCTAATAGGTCCCTTACTGTCGGCCAAGCTCCAGCCCCACCACTGTAATGTTGCACTCCTTCTTGTTTTACAAGTACTTTAGTGGAATATGGTCTAATGAACTTGTAGCGCTGGTGCCCCCCACCCTCCTCACCGTTAATACACCTCGGACTAACGTTACTAGAAGCAAAATACCATCTCTTCACTATAGAGGTTCTTGGATGCCAGAAAACCTACTTTTTTTGATAGTGTCTTTCCTCAAGCTGGTAAGTTTTGAAATTCCTTCAGTTGCCTAGAGATTTTAAAGTAATGCAAAATGGCAACTCAACATCTCATTGCCTGAACTCCCTACTTGGGCGTGTCTCTGTAAACATGATTCCAAATAATATAATAACCCCTTGTGTCCAAGTTGCAAGATGCTTTGTTTGAGGTGTATAAGATTAAATATCTTTTTAAAAAAAATAAATAAAAAACGTAAAGAATAAACACAGAGAGAAGTGTGGTATCTGTTATATGTTCAGTCAGTAACAGAATAGTCCTTACTCTGACTTAATTTTTAAATCTCCCCCCCCCCCCGGAATTCAGAGTGCCCTTTCTTGGGAATCTACACTTTCCTCTCCATGTTAAAAACTGGGGAGAAGACAAGTTCATAAGGATTTGTATCCAATTTCTTCATTTTTTGCTGCTTAATAACAAAACCAGATGCAGAATGAATGGAGGTAACATACATTTTTATTTCTGTTTAAGCCATGACGGCAATTTGAACTATTATTTCGACATCAAGCCAACATGCTGTGACAAAAGAGATTAGACTAACTGAAGGATAACGCTGCAGCATATTATGGTAGATTACTTTATCTTGGGCTAAGAATTATATGAAAGTGGAACCTAATCAGTGGAGGTAAGATTGATACAATGAAGGCATAATGAGTCTTAAAGACAGGCTTAGTTCAGATAAGCTCAGAAAACATTGAATCTGGACAGTATAGGGTAATGTGTGGAGAATACGAAACTGATGGTATGGTCACTTTGAAAGAATGGATTTCTTGGAATAGTAAATGTAGAACAGTTGAAATAGCAGGTTTAGTGCACAGGGGAAGGTTACAAAAAAAAAAAAAAAGAAAAAGAAAGTGATAAGGATGGATTTGAGAGAAAGAGAAAGATCTGACTAGAGATATGTTAGTTTGGAAGATAATAGATACAAAAAGTCAAACATATGCAAGCATGTAAAACGGATGTTAAACTAAATTTGATGATTTTATCTTCAACAAGACAATCTGATTACACATATAATCAACAATATTCATCGAGGGAAAATTAACTATCTCTAGGGGTACAGTATCTCTCCACTTCCAACTATTGATTTTCTAATTATCAAGCCCAACAATAAGATGATCCATATTAGGACAATCTTCCGACTTACTACAAAGTACAACTAAATGGAAACCAAGCTGCACTTTTAAAGGCAACACACCAACTACTCTAACATTCGATCCTTTTCAGAACTTCTTGCTCCACTTCGACCTGCAACTACCTTCAAGTGACCAGGTCTGCTGAAATGCCTGATCAGAGACCCCCCCCCCCCATTTAATCAGTTGAGTGAATATACCCGACAAGTAGTCTCTTTAATTTCAAACATTCTACATTCAACCATGCCTCCTTAGGCATCACTTCAGCTTCAAAGACAAGGATGTTTGACAAGTAATCTGATATATAAAACTCACTATGTCTGTCTGTCTGTCTCTATATTTTCAAACTATCTCCTCCCAAGCTAAAAGTCGCAAAGCTGCGCTAGGTGCTTCAAATAATTAGATTTTTCATGAACCAGTTAAGATAGTTTTTAAGGGGTCAAAAATGGACCAAAATTGAAAAAAAAAAAAAAATTGTTATGTTTTGTACATTCATTTTAGTTTATTTTTAATCAGTTCATATGTGCGTCACGTTGGTACAGTGGTATCGTCTCTAGTTTTGAATACTACAGTTTCGGTTTCAATTCTAGTTGATGGCACACAAATACTTTTTTTTACTTTTGAAATCATGACTATAATAGATACGAAATCTGGACAAATTAAAATATATTTAAGCGTATTTTACAACTGGGCAACCCCTGCTAGTTTTAAAAAATAAACCTAACCGGATCCCCTCCTTACATACACACCTATCCTTCCTTGACACTGACAGCAGAAGCAAAATTTACATTATTACCTCTTCCTTTAAGGTGCAATAAAACACTTGCTTTGCATCTAAGCATTTTAATTCCTTTTTGTTATCTTTCTTTGCTATATTTTGTTTTGTATCACTAAGTAGTTGTTGGCCTCTGCAACACTTGATTTTTTTTGTTTTGTTAATTATAATTTATTAATATTTATGTTAGCTTTACTAAGTGAAAATAAATTATATTACTTTACTTATTTTTCTCAACAGTAAAATACAAGATCAGGTTTTAAATGCAAGGATAAATCTATTCCCACCCCCAAAAATAGGAATACTTTGGATTGACAAAAAAAAAAAAAAAAAGGGCCTCAGGAGAGAATAATTTCTCTTCTGGCTAAAGAAACATTATGCTTTGATTACATCATGAAATTGTTATTTTTAAGTAACCATCTATATTCACCCCATGTTGTCCAGCGACAACGCAGACTATAATATAGATAGTTACTTTTTTTTTTTTTTTTTGCTTACTTGCCTCCTCAGGAGGGCAGGTTTTTAATATGGGGGGGGGGGGGAACCAGCTCTCCACAAAAGGGGCACTCTGGTTAGTAAAAAAATAAAAATATATCAGTCCTGAAGGATTTCTTCTCCATTAAATGAAACCAAAAAAGTGAAGTGAAAGAAGTGAAGTGCAGCTTCAGCAAGATACTACACTTTGATCCTGGCCTGAAGGCCAAGAACCCTTTTTTGATTTTTTCTTTTTTTTGGGGGGGGGGGTAGTTTACTTACCTCCCCACGACGGCAGAGGTAGGTTTTTTTTTAACGTGGAGGAAACCACCTCCCCAAAAAGAGGCACTCTGGTTAGTAACAAAAATAAAAATGTATCAGTGATGAAGGATTTCTCCCCCATTAACTGAGACAAAAAAAAAAACAAAAAAAATGAAGTGCAGCATCAGAAGGCCTTTCTATTACTAACAAAAATGGAGGGCTTATAGAAAAAAAAACAATTCAAAATACAAAGATAATTTTTTTCTGATTTTATTTTTATTAGTAAATAAGAATAAATTCATTGTTTATTTATCAAAGTGTATATATATATATATATATATATATATATATATATATATATATATATATATATATATAACACGAGCTCCTGTCTAACAGTTTAGTGAGTGACAGTGTATGTGTGTGTAACAATAGAATTGACTGTGTCAAGTTTCAGGCATGTTTACATGATTTATGCAAAAAGAGAATAAAACGAATTATTAAAAACTTCGGCGTCGACAATTATAATGAGATCTAGGAACAAAGAAAGTAGAATTATCAACAATTATTGTTTACAAATTCAATTTCGTTGATGTAGTAGTGAAGAAGAGAGGTCTTCATGAATGACTACGATCATTCATTCATTGACATAGCAGTAGCAGGAGCAGCACTTCGACACAGTAGTAGTAGCAACGTATCAAGCCGATTCTTAAATCTTTTCTCCCCCACCTCCTACTAGAAATCATGTGCCTGTTTTACCGGAGATAACGATAGGTTTTTATAAAGAAGAAAAACTTAAACTATCTTAATTTAATGAAATAAATAAAACGAGCATAGTAGAAGACAAATTTTTTTATAAAGGGGGGGGGGGCAGTGTTTATTATGTAAATTGCCATTTCAACTCGAATTTTAAGTTCATACAGGAATCGTTACATGTGTTATTTTTAATAATGCCGAGTCTAAGGTTTGCTAATCAAAATAGTATTCATATTTTTTGTTTCTAATTATTATTTTTCTTAAATATGACTGAATTTAATTATTACCATTGATTGCATATCCCACAAAATGTCCACCCCCCAACTCCACTTTAAAAAAAAAAAAAATGTCTGCCCGAGTGTTTTTTATTTTTTATCCAATTCAAAACTTTCGTGGATGATCGTGGTGAATGAATAAGTTTTTCTTTAAACACAAAAAAAAAAAAAAGGATTCTTATATTCTACAAAGTTTTATTTATTTATTTGTTTATTTATTTTATTATTAAAGAGTACCGTTGGCGTTCTACCTTAATATTAAGGGCATTGTAATAATGATCAGCAATTGTTAGTCTGGATGTTCTTAACAACCGAATTAAAAATTCTACACTATTGGGACGAAATTTCGAAAATCGTAAAACTTAATTTCACATGAAAACAATGGTATCTACGTATTCTTCGTATATTTAAGACTATTGTATCCGAAAATTACGAAAATAGATGAGGTAGAAAATTATTAAAGAAAATAAAAAATAGAATTTGATGAAAACGATCGTAAGATACAAGAAAGTTCAAAAGGGGGGGGGTAATTTTCCGTTTCGATTTAAACAAAATGGCGGCAATTTTTCACCTGTTAACACGATTAAAGTTGTTTTATTTAATAATTCAGTAATATTCAGGTAATTTCGATTGCATAATTTGGAAGCTACCATTGTAACTTATTAGAATTGATAAAAAAAACAGTTGAAACCGTTGTTTTTTTTTATCTGGAAAAAAAAAAAAAAACATTTATCGACTACAAAATCTCATCCTAATGGTGCAGAAGCGACAAAAATGGAAAAGTTCATTTCAATAGTACTATTATAAAATAAAGGAACATTTTAATTAATTAGTGCATGTTATATTAGTGCATCATTGATGCACTAATATAACATGCACTGCACTGCATCAATGGATGGACACCCAGAAGAATTCAGTTATTATGAAGAATGAGTTCCAAAACTGGTCCAGGCAGTTAAAAAAATTTTAAACTGGGGAAAGGGACACACACACACACACACACACTAAGGATGTGAAGGATTAGATTAAGGTAAAAAAAAAATAAATAAAATAATTAAAATACTCCGGCAATTTCCGCAATCGACTTAGAAATCTCTGTCTTTAAACTGACATCCTTTGAAGCCCCGTTAGCAAATAAACAAATACATAAAACAATTAGGTCTTTTATACGATAATCCTAATATTGACCACTAATTCTATTTATTTGCCTCCCTATTAGGGCAAACTTAAACACAAAGTCGATTTTTAAGGTGGGGAAAATCCAGGACAAATACTACAATGTAGTATTACTACACTCTTAGCTAAAAGACCTAGAAACATAAAATTGGTGCTGTTCAGTTTTTAAGTCTACAAACAAAATACAATCCTTTCCAATTTAATTAATTAACAGATTCTTCTGCAATTCGCAATCATAACAGATCAGAATTGTTTAGTTTAACTATAAAACGCAAAGATTAAAAAAAAAATCATTAAAATAAAGGATTTTATACACGTGCTGAAATATTAACGTTATTATTTAGAACGACATTCTTAACATGGGGAGGGGAAGGCGTTTTGTAACTATTCTGTACTTTCACCTAACAATAAAAAATATCGTAAAAAAAGACAATTTTTAGCAAGTGTTTTTCTTTTTTTTTTTTTTTATTAAACCTGAAGGCATAAAGTAGGATTTTTTTGTATAAAATTTAAAAAACTTAAATGTACATCAACTGAAGTAAAAACCGAAAAATGAACTAGTGGGGGGAAAAGGGGGGGGCGGTCGACAGTAAAATACGCTTAAATATATTTTAATTTATGCAGATTTCGTATCTATTATTATAGAGCCAACTTTTAGAATCGAAACCAACACATTTAGCGCTCCATCCATGTTTCTTACCGTTTGAGTTATCGACAGATAAATATTTAAAATTAAATCACTTCAAGCTATGAATGAATTTGCGCATGCACAAAAATACAAGAAATATCTTGATTAGACGTTCCACTTGTTAACAAATTTGCCGAATTTTCATTTACTAACGATTACTATATTATCCAATTTCTACTGTACACTCTTTAAACCTTATCCTCTAGTGGCCTCCTGGCCTTGATAAGTGGTGACGCCTATGTAAAAAAATAAATAAAAAAATGTCGGTAAGTTGAAATTAAAATTTTGCATTTCAACTTGACATTTTTTCCGCACGTTATTCATCCATCCAAACAAAGATTTTACTCGTTATAAATCATCTTCGGTATATGATTACTATTTCCTGTTAATTTCAATCTTATGTGATCAGTAGTTTAAGAGTTTATCGGTTAAATATTTGCACGCCGACACGCAAACATACATCTGTTTTATTTATATATAAGTGGAATACATCTATATTTATGGCAAGTTAGCGACACAAACATTTATCAATCATTCGCCAATCCAATGAACGCCATCGACGATATGAAACTGTTGTTCATGTGTAGCTCAGTTGTCATAAATATAACTGTATACTATTAATCAGCTGTATTCGTATGCTGACTTAGTAATTTTAAAGTAAATACAAACAAAATATATATATACGTAATTTAGTATCTTATGTATGTATGTATGTGTAGCACTGGTACATACATTGTAGCAGTAATATTTGTAAAAATATATACAGTAGGTACCTCCAACCCGCGCAAGTTTTACCCCCCTCCCAACCGTATGTAACACGGTGTAATTTAATATTATTATAACTTTTTTTACCATTTAAAAGAAGCTTCAAATAAACTGCTAATATATTTTTTAAACATTTTTTACAGCATACAAAAAGAATGAAAATGCGAGACAAAAATCGTGTTTACATTATCGACGCTTTAAGACAACGTTCCTATGTAGTGATGTTTTTTAAGCTATAGACATACCCATGTTTTAAAAATCTAGCAAAAATCAAATAAGTTCTATTTTCCTGAAATGTTCGCTATTCATTATTAAATAAACTTAGATAATAAATTATTATAATTATAATAATTATACAGCAATACAATAAAGCAATCAACCTCTTATAAGTGATAAAAAGCCGATCTGGCACTTTATATATGAAACTTATAAAAGTAAATTTTACTCTTAAAGAATCAACCGGAAAAGGTTTTGATGCGTCTACAGAATTTGCACGGAATCAAACCAACTTTCATCGAACCAAAATTTTAAATTAAGGTTAGGATTAATAAAAATAACAATACAGTTCAGTTCAAATTCGGTAAAAGTACGAAGGTTTGTATATAAAAATTCACACGGTTAGAAAAGAAAAAAAAAAAAAAAAACACAGTTCAATAAATGCAAAAAAAAACAAACAAAAAAAAATCAGGTATTAAATTTTTATAGGGAACGGTTTTAATTTTAAAGCTTTTTATAGGGAACGACAACAATTAAGCAAAATAGAAAAACGGTTTTATAATGAGATGGGTGAAAGACAAACAATAAGATCGCATTAAAATAAAATTACGTGTAAATTTATTTTCTAATTATAAATTTAAAAAAATAAACTAGCAACGTGTGTGAATTGTTTTCCCAAACGGTTGTGTTATTCTTTTAAACGGACTTGTTTATTATCCGCCATGATAATTTAATATGGCGACGGATGCGACCGCCACCACCTTTTTTTGTCTTTGTAATCGCGCGGTTAAAGTGCCGAGACCCCCCCCCCCCACTCTACCGCACCTTGTTCCCGGTGTGGGTGGGGGGTCTGGACGTACACTGTCACTACACCACATAAATAAATAATATTTTTATTATTATACGCGTCTTACCTCAGCTTCAGCATTTTCTGTAGTTTCTTTCCCACTTGTTTTTGTAGAACTCGTCGACTTGGTCGGTGTCTGCTAAATATTAAAAAAAAAATTTTTTTTTTAAATATAAAAAAAATTAAAAATAAATATTTATAATTGTCAATTTATTATTATTAATAATAATTATTAAAAATTAAATAAAAGTTTGCGTTATATAAAAAAATTTTTAACAATGATAATAATTACATGATACGAAAAAAAAAAAAATGTGTAATTAGTTGTAATTTTATAGAAAACACTCCAAGTCTACTATAATCCGGTGTTTTGTTTTGTGCTTTCATGGGGGGAGGGGATCGAATGCACCGAGAACGATTTTGGCATTAACCATAACCCGGTTTAGAGATCGTAGTAATTGTATATCAAAAATACTAACATTTAATTTACATTTACACACACGAACGCACAAAATGTTATTACGTTACACCTTTACAATAATTAATTTAAAAAAAAAAAAAAAAATTTAAAATGAAAGCTTTTTTGTGTGTGTATTTCGGCTGATGGAAAAGAAAAGGTTAAAACTAAAATAGCTTTCACAAGTTTTCAGTTCTACGGTTTATTATTCACTACAAGACAATACTACATTGATTCTATATTAATCATTTTTATTATTAATTTATTGTTCAAACAATAAAACACAAAAACGTAATTTTATAGAATCACTCCAGTCTCTTAGCGTTTTTTTTTTTTTTTTTTTATGTAGTTTTATTTTATTTTCGGGCGCTCGGGAAATAATTTGATGCTTGTTATGATAAAAAGTCGACAGATCGATTTCGTAATTTTTGGATATGTTCATTACTGTGACATGACATTTCAGTAGATACCATTGGTTTCACTAGAAATTCAATATTGCAATTTTCAAATTTTGCTACAATAATAAAGAAACCAATTTTGACACTTACCACCTAAGCCCAATATTTATTTATTTATTTTACTTGAGTAAGTTTTAAGAGATCAAGGGACTCCCTCCTAGAGCTAACACTCGATTCTGTTATGATTTATATCCGAGGGTTCTTTTAAGAATAGACATTGTTTCCTTTATGGGTGCTACTTGTATTTTGTTAGAGCTTGGTCTTCCAGAGATTGCTTTTAAGTATTTCTGAAGATTCTTTTTTTTTTATTAGACCAGTTACTCCTAAAGCCGGTGTGAAGACGAGAGTGATTCTATAAAAATACTGAAAGAATAATAGGTTTTATTATATTCTTTAATTCGCGTAAATGATTCCAATATAGAAAACATAATTCTATATATTCATAAATATCAGAATTAATGAATGCTATATTTCAACCCTTCAAAAAAAAATTTTTCCAAATAATTCTACGTTTAATACAAACTAGTTGGGCTACCCAACCTAACCCCTTCCTCTCTAAGTGGACACACACACACAGACAATTCTCCTTTAGATTTCTTTAGGAATGAGTTGACATTTTCTTTCCAAATTAGAACATAACACTAAAAAGCCAACACTCTGATAAAACCTGGCTCAGTGGTGGCCCCAGAGAATGAATAAGCTTTTCTGAATTTTAGATGTTTATCCAAGATAGCACCGATTAAGAAATTACCAACTTTGTAGGTAATTGTTTTCTCATTTTCGATTTTTTTTTTAGCATGACACCCAAACATACATAGACAACTGCCTTTATACATTGTATTAAAGATTGCTGTCATTTAAAACCAGGGTGGAAAGCTTAAAATTAAAATATTAACTTAGAAACGAATAGAATAGAAAAACAATACTATAAAGAAAGCAGTAGTCATTTAATTTATACAAAGTATTTTGGGAAAGGGTGGGTCACTGCTTATCAAAGACCAGAGGCCACTTTGGTATAAGGATTTATAAGTGTTTAGTAGATGGTGAGACAATATGATCAGTAGTGGTGGAACAACTTTGATAGGGATTAATTATTTAAGAGGACGCCTCAACACAAACTTATTTAAATTAGATTTGAAAACAATCATGTTATAGACAACCTAGAAGTAGCCCCACAGTATCATGTTCCACAGACGGTGGGTTCTAGGAAAGGAATGCTGCTCGTGGAATTTTCATTCAGTTTTAGGCAGACAGAGTGAAAAATTGTTTATGGTTGTTGTAGCTCAACAAGTATCTGTTGCGAAACATTTTACAGGGGTGGGGAGGGGGAAGCACAGATTGGCGCACAGTCGAACATCTACCAAAGAAGTAATGCTAAAGCAGAGACAGACTCACAACGTCTCTTCTGTTGGAATTAACTATTAATAATACAGTAGAACCCCGGGATACGGCATTAAAAATTAGTAACAAAATACCGTACAGTATATAATACACATGTATATAATCAAATAACATTATAAATAGCACCAAAAGGCGGGGCAAATACTGTAACCAGGGGTCAGAAAAACATTGTATTCCACATAGAAACACGCAAAAAAAATATAAATAAATAAAAAACGTATCCTAGGGCCACCGTATCCAGGGGTTCTACTCAGGGCTCTATATTGCGAGTGAAACAGTTGCATTTGCGAGTGATTTTTCAAAGTGGCCACTAAAAATAATGAAACGCTTATCTTTCGTCGATTGTATTTCTTTCACTGACAATCTTAAAAGGCTCATTACTGAATGAAAAATATCTTTTCAACTTTTTTTTTTTTAAGAAAACAAAGTTAAATTATTTAAACAATAAAAATTTAATAGAATAAGTCTTTTTTAATGACGGCTGTTTAAAAAATATCTGAAGAAATTAAAATGTTTATTCCTTCAAGTATCAACATAAAATTTGTTGTATATTTAGAATTACACTTATTAAAAAAACACAGAAAAATCTTTATAATGTACATACTCGTCACAAAACTAAGATGTCATATTCTAAAAATCATATGGGTTTGGCTAGTAACTTTTCTATTTGGCTAGTAAACGAAAATTGTCAAAGGTAAACTAAAGATAAATTAGTCCGTAGACGCCTGCTTTTTATTTTTAGAACTGTCCATTAGTAAAAAAACAAATAAGTTTTCTATAACAGTTCTGAATTTTGGAGATGAGAAATGATTATCCGTATTATTCGAACTACTGTTCCTAATTTGAGTCTTATTTTCACAAGGTTTCAGTTGATGTAACCTCTGACCTTCTTCAGGTGTGTAAGCCGCCATGTTTGATATTGAGAAAGGATTACCTCCATACTTCTGAGGTTTCAAATTTAGGTTCTAGATAAAATTTTAAAATCATACAAAACGGTAGGAGATATTATTTCTAAAATATTTATAATAAAAAGCCTAAAACTTAATTGGATCCATTAACCAATCGTAAGTTCTTAAAAGATAATTTACGAAACTAAGAGAAAACCATAAAAATAGTTATTAAAATTATTCTTGTAGACAGTTATTCCTGCCTCCCATTAAAGAGATGTTATTTTTAACTTTTGTATAGATTTTTTTCTTTTTCTGTGCGTTTGTTATTGCTTACATCATTATAACAAGATAAATAAAATATAAGCAAACTTTATCAAATTATAGTTTGGGTGGGGGGGGGGGTCTATGTATTCCATCCTATGCTTCCACAGCATGAATTGTGGAACAAGCAAAGAATGAAATAAGACTAAATAACTATAGCAAGTAAGCTACACAAGAATTGTCATGTTTCATTCCGGAAGTTAATCATCAGTTTAAATGTATTCTGGGAATGAAACATAATTGATGTGTAGCTTACTTGCTATACATATATTTTTTATACTATTACTAAGCTCTGCACATATATTAAGCACTGCTGAAGAAGCTTAAAGTACATGGACATCTACATGAAATAGTATCTGTATTTATTGTGCGTGTAATTAATGGAGAGGAAGAGGGATAATTTGATCTAAAGTCATGTTGATAGTTTTTTTTTTGTTTTTTTTGTTTTTTTACGTAGGCATCACCACATTATCAAGGCCAAGAGGCCACTCAAGGATAAGGGTTAAAGAGTGTACAGTAGAAATTGGACATTATAGTAATCAGTAGTAATGAAAATTTGGTAAAGTTGATAACTTATATGGAACGGCTCATCAAGAACTTATTTACGTTAGACTTGAACACAACCATATTAAAACGAAATCCTTCTAGATTGGGCCAATTTTTATTTTTGTTCCAATCCAAAGTGACTCTTTCGAAGGAGATAGATTTTCCACACATTGGAAACACACCTTGTGTTTGCCTTTTTGGAGAGGCAAGAAAATGGGGAATTCAGAATTGAAACATACATGTATTAGTTATGATTGCATGCGATTTATTGATGACCTTGTATGTATCTATATCTCTAATAGTATATAAAAGTCACTTTATATATGTGTGTGTGTGTGTGTGTGTGTGTGTGAAAGAGAGAGAGTTCCTTCCTCATAAGTTCCAAAACACCTGAGCCTATCTTTTGCAAATTTCACACAAAGCTAATTTATATGTTTAGCAGTGTTCTTAGATATGTATAGAAATTCATCCGATAAGTATCGAAAATCAAAAAAATTCAAACTAAAAATACTCTTTCTCTCTTATAAAGAGAATAATTTTTACAGGATCATATTTTACATTACACCGGAAAAGAGAAATAATCAGTGTTGCCAATTTAGCGGGTTTCCTGCTAGATCTGGAGATTTTGTTTGAAATCTAGCAGGTAAAATTTTGATCTCGTGGTTACCGGGATTTTCTAGAAAATCTGGGAATATTTGACACCCACAAACCTGCAATTTAAGATTTTAAAAATTAAAGAAAAGCACTTGAAAATAATTTAAAATATAAACTAAACTCATTCAAGTAGGTCGAAAAGTAACAATTATTTATTGACTATTTGTTTTCTTTTCAAAATTTTTTTGGTTAACCATTCTAAACTCGATATAAAATAGGTTTCTCCAGGTACATTTTTTTTGGGGGGGGAGGGGGTCCAGCCTTTATAGATTAAAATACAATCTAAGCATTCCCCTTAATTTAAAAGTATTTATCCACTTAATAAAATTGTAGAAAAGTTAAGTCAAAAATTATTTAAAAAAAAAAAAAAAAAAAAGCAATAACAGCAAGTATACCAAGTAGAATTTAATTATCTACGAATATGCTAAAACTAAGTTTTTTTTTTTTACAAATGGAATCACCACTTATCAAGGCCCAGAGGCACTCAAGGATTAGTCAACAGGACAATATCGTAGTAATCGTTAGTGGAAATTTGGTAAATGGGATTACTTAAGGGGATGGCTCATCAAGAACTTGTTCACGTTCGACCATATTGTAGCTAGCTGGAAAGCAGGAAAAAGAAACAGGTGTGCAGTTCTAAGAAAAAAAGCTTTCTTTATGAAATCTACTTTTAGGTTAAACCTAAATGTAGATTTTATGAAGAAAGCTTTTTTTCTTAGAACTGCACACCTTAGAACGGCACAGATAAAGAGTGGGGGAAATTATTGATAGTGGTCTCAGCTAGATGAGTGGTTTTCATGAAAGTCAGGTAAGGGGGGGGGACCATAGATTAGAGCTCAAATGAGCACTTGCCATAAAAATAATGATAAAGCAGAGACAGGCTCACAATGTCTCTTCTGTGAGAAAGAGGTTACAGGGAAGAGAAAAGGGCATCCCCCACTATGCTACAAAGTCTATTTTGTACTCTGTCAAGGCAGGATAAGCTGTTTTTAGCAGCTCCTGCCCAGATGTGGCAACAGTACTCCATCCTTGGACATACCTGGCTTTTATACAAGTAGAAAATTGCATCAGCAGTGAGATATTTACCGGAACGGTAGAACAATCCCACCATTTTTCCAGCATCTTTGGCAATGGATTTGATGTAGGTGTTCCATCTCAGATCAAAAGTAAAGGTCAAAACCAGAAGCTTGTCAAAACATGGATCCTACCCCAAGACGAGAGCCATTCATTTCAGTTGATGCCAGACAGGGATCAGAGCATTAATGATGTAAAAGATAAAAGCTTAGTTTTAGATGCATTAAAATTAAACAGCCACCTCTTTCCCCATTGCACCACATTATCAAGACCAAAGGAGAGAGAATCAAGAGAGAACTTCGTTTACAGGCTTTAAAGTGTTGTCATAGATGGTAATGTCATCAGCATGAATGTCTACGAATGATTTTAGGATGTGATTTGGGAGATCACTGATGTAGATCAGGAAGAGAGTTGGGCCCACGATGGACCCCTAAGGGACTCCAGCATTAATACTGTGAGCTTCTGATTTCTGCCCATCAACCACTATTATGAATATATCAGGGAGAAATGATTTTATAATTGAAAAGACATTTCCAGCTATACCGTAGATGGAGATTTTGTGTAGACCTTTATGCCATACCCTATCAAAGGCCTTTGATATGTCAAGAGCAATTGCCCTAGAAAGGAAGCCTCCATCAGGAGATTCACTAATCCTATCAGATATAACTGTTAGCACGTCTGCTGTAAATCTAGCAGAACGAAAACCATATTGAGTGTCACCGAGGAGGTTATTTTAGTTGAGGTGGTTGACTACTTCTCTATTTAACACAGATTCCAGCAACTTACTCATGACGCACAGGAGACTGAGTGGTCCTGTATTGAGAGGGAGATGACCGATCACCTGAATTTTTAAATATGGGATATACTGATGAGGTTTTCCAGGGTTTTGGGAAGCAATTCTTCTCAAAATAAACTTTAAACAGCTTTGTAAGTATAGGAGCTAGTTCTAGTTGAAGCTTTTTGAGCACTATAATAAGAATGCCATCAGAGCCAGTTGCTTCACTGGAATCAAGGTTTTTGGTTAGCTTGGCAACATCATGCACAGATATTTGTATGTCATATAGCTTGTTTTCAAACACAGGAGAAAATATGGGGAGATTAGTGGCACTAATCACATAGAGTAGAATTAGCTGCAACATTTTTGGCCAAGAGTTTGGCTTTGTCCAAAGCTGACAAGATTACCTCAGGTCTATTGATAATAGTTGGGATAGAGCACACACTTCTATTGGATAGAGCACACACTTCTGTTCATTATTTGCCAAAATTGGTGGATTTGGATTTGACAGACTGAGCATACAACTCTCTCATGTTGACAGCCTGGAGGGTTGCTTTAGTCTCAGTACATCTATTATGTTGGAAGCAATGGAAATAGTGATTTTTGTGCGCAATGGCAGCAGCACATTTTGGAGAGAACCATGGTTGGCTGTTAGATGTTTTATGGACTTTTTTGGAGGGTATGAAGGGGTCAATACCTACAATAAATCATTCTGTAAGTTTTTTTTTCTAATTTAAAAATATGCTGTTCAAAGTGGTTTTTACATGCCTATTTAAAAAAAATAAATAAATGGCCGCTTATTGCTTAATGGATAGAGAGGCTTAATTCCTGAAAAGTTGTAAACAACCCTAAGTTTGAGTTACACTCCCAAATTTAGGGTTAGTAGTCGTCTGATTTTTTATACACTTTTTCAAGAACGAAGTGCCCAATGGTTAAGCAACAAGCAACCAGTTATTTGTTGTAAAAATGACTTAAAGAAATGAAATAAAAAGAATGTAAACACAATTTCAGCACGCATAAAAGATACTTGAATTTTACTGCGTTTGGTATAAGCTATTTGTTTATTTTTGTTATTGTTTACAATTCTCAACTGTTTACTATTCTACACTTTAACAAAAAGCTAACATTCATGCTTTTATTATTTTTACTAATTTTTCAATGTTTATTATTATATTTAATTGTCAGCGGGAACACATTCAAGACACAGCATATGTTGACACCTCAGCAAAGTTTATTGCATTTATTTTTGAGCAAGTATTAAAAACAGAAACAAAGTTTTCCACATCTGCAAAAAAAAAAAAAAAAAAAAAAAAATTACTTGTCTTCCTATGATGACAAAGTTAGACACAAGGTCAGTTTTTAATGTAGTGTAAACCCTGCTACCCCTAAAAATAGGATTGGGGCAACTTTTTTTTCTTTTTAATCCTCAATCAAAGGATTTCTCCTTGATTGACCAAGGACAGAACAGATACTATACTTTAACATTAAATTTGGAAAAGTAAAAAATAATACATATAAACCGAAAATAAAAAGATATCGTAAAATTGGTAAATATTTAAATCATAAAATTTTTTTTTCATTTTTAAAATATACTCGACTGTGAATGATGGTGTCCAGGAAAAGAGCTTTGCAATTTAACTACCTTATTTCCAAGGCTTTTTACTGGTTTAGAATACAAAACTAAGCATTATTTTTTTTTTTTTTGCCATGGGAGATAAATTCTGCATGTTTTACTTCTTAAAGTGATTTTGTGTGGTTTTCTGGCATTGCGAGTCAGACTTAGAATTAGAAACACATTAAAGATGAGTTATATGTTCCAAAAAGTTCGAATGTCCTAGAAATAAGGGATCATTTTAATAAACATTTATATGAAAAAAATGATCCCCCACTTTAAATTCTAAATTTTTTTTTTTTTTTTTTTAATATTCAACATAATCACCTAAAAAAATAGAATCTCATTTTTTGAAGAGGGATAGCTAAGGGTCCTTATCTGCTTTTAAATATAGATATAATTTTTTTTTTTAATTGACAAACTACTTAATGTTTTCCCTTTGTATATATTCCCAAAGATTTCCATCTTGTGTTATTTTTCCCATTTATACATTTGTGCCACTTTTACCTACCTTCCCCAATCCCCCTTCAGACTGGTTCTAAAATCTATCAATTAATTCACATATGTGGTTTGAGAGATTCATTTTCAATTTTTATTTTGCAAATATTAATTTTTCTGATATTTGAGCGTTTATTTGGCAATATTTAGGTATGCCATTATTGTGATGTTTAATTTATAATATATTTCAATTTAACTTTTATTATATTAAACAGCGTTTGATTTTAGGATTTATTTCTTGCAAAACAAAAATATACCCTCTCTGAAAAACAGATAAGACTAGCTGATAAAATTTGAAAACCTTCTGGGGGAGCCAACCGCTTCAATATAATTTCAAAAATATATAGTTGGAAAACATGGAATATTTTGTATATTCATAATATTTTTATGTAGAGTAGCAAGTTTAAATGTAGTGGTTTTCTTTTGGGAGGGGGGAGATTTTTAAAAAAATTTTTTAGTGATTTTTGAAAATTTCAAATGGCAAAAGTTAAAAATCTAGCGATTTTCTGGAGATTTCTTTTCCCTGATCTAGTGGGCAACGGGGGGGGGGGGGTTAAATCTCAGTTGGCAACACTGAAAATAATAAAATCTCAGCAAATCATTTTCAAAAATTGAAAAATTCTGATCTTAAAACTAGATATATATATCTTATAGATAAAAAAATTTTTTACAGGGAAATATTTTAAATTACACCAGCCAAGTGAAATAAAATCTCAGTGAATCATTTCTTCAAAATAAAAAAAAAACAAAAAACAGATCCATTGTTATCTGGAGATATAGCTCAGTAGTAGAGCATTTGATGACAGATTGAATGATCCCTTATTCCAGCCTGCTTGTATCTCACCATTTTATTTTAATTTTCGATAAAAGGGGTACCATTTAAAATTGCCACAAATCATTTTTTTTCTTTTTTTTTTTTTGCATATTTGAAGACTAAACATTAATCAGAAGTGACTTTTCCATTCATTGTCAAGCCTAAATATCAGCTGACATGACATTGTAAACAAACACAGACGGAATTTGATGAACAACATTTATATATTAATAGGATAGCACGTGTGTTCTTGTGTATCATGCTTACATCCGGGTCATTTAATTGTTATATTCTTCTACTTCTTGTCCTAAATAATATTATTCTAAGTTTTGGTTTCGGTTTTGACTTTAGCTGATGACACTTAAATCATTTATTTTTCTTTATATAATTTTATCAAGAATTCTTCATAAGTTTTGGTTCCGGTTTTGATTATGGCTGAAGCAAGTTATATATATATATATATATATATATATATATATATATATATATATTTTATAAGTTTTTGTTTCGGTTCCGATTCAAACTAATGCACCCAAGTCATATGGATATATATTTTATTTTTTTGAAATCGCCACTTTATATCATATAAAAAAAAATCGCTTAACATTAACTCTATAATAATATATACAAAATCTACAATAATTAAAATATATTTAAGCGTACTTTACGACTGGCCTTTACCGAGCGTTCATGCTAGCTTAGTTAAATACTTTTGCATTTTTAACAAAAAAGCTACAATAATGTCAGAGCGTCTCCATTTACACTGAACATGTGCAGAATGCCAACATCAATATATTACGACTGAATGAGTCCCCTGTGGAATTTCCACAGGTCCCGCTAGTTATTATTTATTTTTTGCGAATTAGTCTACCGGACAAATTATTCCTTGTAATATATAATATTCAATAGAGAATTGCTTCTATAATAATATATACGCAATCTGCATAAATTAAAATATCCTGTTTAAGCGTATTGTATGACCGAGCAACCAGCCAGTTAAAGATATATCTAAAGGGGTTAGAAATTGTGAACACACAGGAACACAAGAACTACATTTCTTGGTTTGGATATAAAAATTGAGGATGGAATATTTATCTATAAAATGTTCGATAAAAGATATTTTTTATGGGAAGGAGCATTATGTCTGAATTTCTCAGACTAGTTTACATTTAAGCATAACAAATGTTATTCCTCGAGTTTCTGTTTTAGTAATAAGAATGATCAAGCAAGGTGGTGATCAAATTATATGTTTAGACAATCAAATAAGGCAATTACCACCACCCCCACTATCCTGATGATTTTAAGTCATATTAATCAATGTAGATTGATAGAGCAAGTTCAAAACTACATGAGAAATCGAATATAAAATGTATAACACATTCACTGTAACATAATTTGAAGTTTAATATAGCTTTTAATGAAACTATAATAAATATAAAAATATGAAATAAATAAAATACATAATATAAATAATCAAAGTTCAGCTGTTCTGTAAATAATTTCTTGCTCGAGTAAAGATAAACAACATAGATAAGAACAATTTTAATAAGATGAATAGGTTAGCAAAAAATAAAAAGAAAAAAAAAGTAGGTGGTGTTTGAACAACACTGCTGGAGAACCATGACATAAGATAACGTACTTCCCCAAACATTTTTTTCATGGTAAACTCCTGATGATCCCTATAATAACATTAACGTAAATTCTTGGTAGCAAACTAATGAAGTGATTGCAAGAGCAAAGTAATTTTCCAACAAAGGACTACTTTTTTTTCATATAGTTTTAAAGATTGAAAAACTTCAAGATTCTCTGTCTTTCTCTATATAGATAGATAGATAGATAGATAGATAGATAGATACACACACGAGGAGCATTTCATAAGTAATGTTTCCAATCTTTTATTCCGCCCGAATGGATCAGATGGGATTGAATTTAACGCATTATTATAATAACTGAACTTATACTACCATGACCTGAAAGTTTCAACTCCCTGTTGCAGATACTGATAGTGTGAGACTCCTAAAGAAGCAATCTCTGTCATGGACTTGCGTCAGAAGCAGAGATGCGTCCCTGAATTTCCCCGACGTTAAAAATTGACTTTAAAAAGGGTTCTTGGCCTTTGAGCCAGGATCAAAGTGTAATATCTGTCCTGATGCTGCACTTCACTTTTTTCACTTCACATTTTTGGTCTCAGTTAATGGAGGAGTAATCCTTCATGACTTGATACAATTTTTTTTTTTTTTTTTTTTTTTTTGTTATTAACCAGAGTACCCCTTTTTGGGGGAGCTGGTTTTTCCCCACATTAAAAACCGACCTTGTGTCTAACTCTGTTCTCGTTGGGAGGCAAGTCAAAAAAAAATGTCTTTATGCCCAACCTCGCTCTCTCTCTCTCTCTCTCTCTCTCTCTCTCTCTCTCTCTCGTGGGGGAGCAAGTAAATAGGGATATTACTTTGGATCAAATCACCTCTCTCTTGCCCTTTAATTATACACTCACGATAATATGTACGGTAAGTCCCCGGGATACGGTAGCCGGGTAGCCCTAGGATAGGTTTTTGTTTTTGTTTTTTTGTTTTTTTTAGGTTACGATGTGAAATACGATGTTTTTCCGGTCCCTGGTTACGGTATTTACTCCGCCTTACGGTGTTATTTATAATGTTATTTGATTATATACATGTGTATTATATACTGTACTGTATTTTGTTACTAATTTTCGGTGTTAATGCACTTACTGATCCGCACTATTTTTTAAATCGTATTTCCACGTTTAATTAAAGTTTTATATGTTTTTTTATTCAATTGTAAGGTTGAAGTACAGAAAAGGTACAAAACACTCTCCCCATGTTAAGAATGGCTGTTTAAATAATAACGTTATTATTTCAGCACGGATCACTCTCTGCATGAGTACCCTAATTTTTAATGCCGTATACCGGGCGTCTACTAGATATAATAATTTCAGTATTTACTTCAACAGTGTAGGTGAATAAGTTAAAATATACTTATTGAAAATATATTTTAATTCAGTATAATTATTTTTGTTTAATATTTAAAACGCAACACGAAAACTAAACATAGCATGAATTAATAGATTAGTATTTTATTTTATTTTTTTTTACATTTTTTTTTAAACAAGGAAAATCGCGTGTTGCTTTGCACATTGCTGTCAATGTTTCATTTATTTTTGACATTTGTTGGCGATACAACACAAAGTACAAAAATAAATTAGCCCACACACAGGAATAAAATTTAAAAAAAAAAAAAAAAAAAAAAAGTGGGTACTTTCGCATCAGAATACGAACCGTGCTGAAATAAATAACGTTATTATTTAGACACCCATTTTTAACATAAGGAGAGAAGGATGTTTTGTAACTATCCTGTACTTTCACCTAACAATACCGTAAAAATTAAATTTGGACTTGAAAATCTGATTTAAAAAAAAAATGAAAAACAAAGAAAAAATAGTACGGTTCGTAAACTGCAGAAGTAACCTAAAAAAAAAAAAATGATTGCTTCTGAAATTAAATGAATTTTCAAATAATTAATCAGGGGTTTTATTCTATCGTGGTTATTTGAAGACATTAAACAATGTTATAATATGAGCAAGGTTTTACACGGCTTTTGCGAGTTGAAAATGAGAAATATAGTGAAATTACATAAATGTTCGCGTTTTTTTTTTTTTTTTTTTTTTAAATAGATAAATTTATGAAATCAAGTGCAATTCAACAAAACAAAACAAAAAGATAAACGTAAGTAATCGTCAAGTATGGATGGATTGAAGTGTAAAAAAAAAAAATAAAATAAAAAATAGTGGATCAAGTCGATACTGTTTCGTCTGTAGATCGCCTACGACGAAAGTAGCAGCGCAAAGACATGACAATAATTTAAATTATAGTAATAAATCACGATAAGGATTAAATAATTATTAAACAATAATTATAATAATTAGATAATACGATAAAAATCTAACGGTAATTAGAAGCAAAATGGGTTGGTATATAAATTATATTTTACATGTAATAGCGACAAAGCCAATATTCACACACACACATATATATATATATATACACATATATATATATATATATATATAAGGTTTAAATGGATATACTATAATCCCTACGGAGGAGACCTTTACAACGTAGATGCGAGCAGAAACTCATACTTAATTATAAGGCAAAATGGATACTAAGGGTCTATTGAAAAACTCGGAGGGGCATGACAGGTTTTAGGTAATAATTTATTTTAAGCAGCTTATTCAGCTTTAAAAAAAAGCACAATTTTATCTTTATGAAAAATATGATAACCATATATATATGTGTGTGTGTGTGTGTGTGTGAGAGTGTGTGTTTAGAAATATTGAGTCAATAAAGAGTCTTCAGTGCAGATTTTTGAATAAACTATTTCAGATGTTAATAAATTGCTAGTATATATTTATTATATCTCCCAATGATAAGGCTCTCTGTGAGTGTTAGTCTGCGTTTGCTGTGGTTCTCTACAAATATTTACTCAAAAGCTCACATAAGTGATTTTCAAATGTTATATAGATTTATGAACTGTAAAAAAAAAAAAAAAAAAAAATCTCACCTTCTCCTTTTTAATTTTGTTGGGCATGATATTCGTGTTGTTTCTCGTCTAAAGTGTGAATGAATGTGTATGTAAGTACGAGTAACGAATTTTCCAGTGGATGTTTCCACTTCCGGAATAAAAATTAAACAATAATTATGTATTATAATATACCATGTAAGATACAAAAAAAAAAAAAAAAAAAAAAAAAAACGAGAGAGAGATTCTATTCAAAATCTAATTGCTTATATTTAAGTATATCTTTGTTGTTTTTTTTTTCTTCTTTCTTTCCCTCTCTCTCTCTCTCTCTCTCTTTCTCTCTCTCTGTTGTGACGATTTTGTTAGTTACCGAGTGGGAAAATAAGTAAAAAATAAATGTGTTCTTTTTTTTCTTTCTCTTTCCTCTTGCTTGAAGTTCAGGGTTTTCCGTGATGAATGTAGGTATTTTATAATATATATATATATATGTGTATATATATATAGATAAATAAATAAATATATATATATATACACATACATAGATATATCTATCTATCTGTATCCGTGCCTTGCTATTGTAAATAATAATATGTCTTTTTCTTTCTTGTTGTTGTTATTATTATTGATAATATTGTTAATATTCATGTAGATGTGACCGGAGTTTTGTGTTGGGAGACTACAGCAACACTAAAATAATATTTAGAACGAAAGGGTGTCATAGAAAACAGAGAGAAGGGGAAAATTAAGAAAATCTCTCTGATTGGCTGGCTACGTCACATGATATGTTTGAAACGTCACGGATTTTGCAGGTTACGTCAGGTAAAAATGTCTTCCACATAGACATTATGTGTTGTCATCCTACTGCCGTAGCCTGGGTGATTAACATCACCTTGTCGCTTTCCTTGTCAATAGTAATTTGTCCACTGAAAAAAATCTATTAATACTTAACTGAGTTTTTAGAATCGTGTTGTTTGTTTTTTCTTTGCTTATATTTATATATTGTTATATTTTTTATCGGATTATTAACATGATTAAATATGGCTTTGTTTCACCATGTGTTTATTCTTAAAAAAAGAAAAAAAAAGAAATATATTTTCTTTACTTCAGCTCGTTTTTGTTTGTTTTGTTTACTTGTTTTTATTTTCTGCACCGTTATTTCAATTTTTTTCCGACAGAAAGTGAAAGTACGTTGTCGTTGTACGGACTGAAATCAAAGTGTAGTATATGTTCTCACCTCAGTATCAAAGTAGTAGAAATCCTGCTAAACTAAGTCAGTGTTTACTTTAGATCGCAACTCCAGAGTATCTCTTTGGAGGAGCTAAATATCCCTCAGCACACACACACACACACACATACACGCACACACACACACACACACACACACATGCGATCAATAAACACATGCCGGCTTTTTTGACTCAGACCAAAGTGCCATGTAAAAATGAAATTGTAAATATATTTTGTAAATAAACTTTATTTTAAACCGATATTCTAAGTAGGATAGTCCATTACAGTAAATGTGGTATTGCGGTTACTGCTGAAGTGAAAGTGATGGGTGAAATGAACAGTGGTTATTGTATGAAGGGATCAAATCATTCATTTCGTATAGATCCAGATGATTCTGTTGTTGGCATTCGTTGCCCTGATATCTTTCTAGTTAGGATTTTTTTCTAAGGACCATATGATTTGGTTCTGTAGAAACAACTGGATTCGAATTTGGCATACCCGGTTTGTAAGTCTGTCGTTAAACACTTAACTCTCCGAGATAAGAGTAGGACTGACAGGGGATGACTTCCAGCCCGCCCCCTTTCACTCCCCAACAATGTTCATAGCTTTGTAAAACTTGTTTATCTTTTTTCTTTTCATTTTCTCACCCCCCCCCCTTTTTTTTTTTTTTTAAAAGAACAAAAATAGGTCAAAGTATAGTATGGAATTATTGGAATAAAAGGAGAGATCCTTTTAAACTCTGACGTTTTTTATTTTTGTTTTTAATCCAGCAGCGTGCCCTTTTGAGAGCGAGTGAGAAGTTGTACTGCAATGCATTAGAAACCGACGTCGTGGGGGAGGTGACAACGAAAATGTAGTATCTGTTCTGTTCACAATCCCCCCCCCAAAAAAAAAAAAACAATGGTTCTAGTTTACGAGATGGGTACCAAATTTATGGGCTCAGAAAATTTAGGTCATATGATATTTTACGACCGACATAGGCTCAAATGACAGTTTCGTCTTTTTTTTCTTTCTTTCTTTTATCCATGTGGTCTTTCAATCCCCCCCCCACACACACAGACACACTCTACATCTCACCGAAAGATCCGTTGTTTTTTGTTTTTTTGTTTTTTTAACCAAAATAGTTCTTTTTCTAGGATCTTCTTTAAAAGTTACTTTTATCTTTTCTAACCTTTTGATTTTATTTATATAATCGATCGGAAAATAAACTAAATAAATACATGAATAAATAATCATTTTTTTCAACGGATAATGAAAAAATATTTTCAATTAAACAAAAACAGTTTCTTATGAGTAAGCTTTTCATAAGATAAAAAGGAACCACTTTAAAAAAAAAAAAAGAAAAAAAAAAGGATAAGAAGGAAATGGAGGAACCAATTTAAAAATCCGAAAAACGAAATATTGTTTTGTTTCTAAATTTAAGAACTTTTTTCAGTGGAAGGTGAAGGGGTTCTTCGCATGGATCAGTAAAATCAAAAATTGTCAAAATATGAAAAGAAGCATATAAAAATTATTTCTGTTCTTTTTAAATCTTTTGATACAATTAGATCTTTCGGTGCGCGTGTGTGTGGGGGGAGGGGGATGATTGAAAGCTCACACATGTAAATAAAAAAATTTAAAAAAAAAAAAAACGAAGCTATGTCATTTGACGTTACACCGGTTGTATAATGTCACGTGACCTAAATTTCCCGAGGACAAAAATTTAGTACCCATCTGGTACACTAGCTTCCTATCTTACTTTGTCATTGTTGGGAGTAATGTTTTTATTGTTTTCTTAATTTTACTTAAAAATAAACTAATTTTAGAATACTTTGAGTCTCTGAAAATATTTTTCGAGCTAACTTGAAGATGTTAGCTCCAAAAGCAGTGTCCCTTTTTATTCCCTAGTTTGATCTGGTGAGGTTTTGTGTGTGTGTGTGTGTGTGTGTGTGTGTGTGTGTGTGTGTGTGTGTGTGTTGTTTGTTTTGTTTTTCGTAGTATGCAAATTATTTATTTTTAACTTATTTGTTTTTTAATAAACACTGATTTTATTAAATTACAAAATGGAAACAACCCCCAGACCGATTAACTATAGAATCCCTGCACTCCTGCACCCTGCACTCATTTAAGTTTTTTAGGGAGTATGAGTATTTTTTTAAAAAAACAAAACAAAACGTAGACTCCTTTAACCCCCAACATTTACCCCAAATCCGAAATAAAAGAAGAGGAGTAATGTATTCAATATAGTATTTTTGGGGGTTTTGTCACTCGGACCTAGTGTTAGTAGTCACGTTGAGAGAGGGTTACTGAAAAACGCTAATATTGAACCATAATTCGAGATATTTGCAAAATAAAAATAAAAGATTACAAAAATCAGAAAAATTCAAAATTTTTCTTGAACACTTAATAAATCAAAAATCTATTTTTAAAAAAAAGTTATTACACCACATCATTCAAAAATATATTTTCTTTTAATAAAAAAATATTATAGCACATCGTTAGTACTTGTTTAGTTTGTGCGGTTAAACACACCTAAAAAAAAATTGCATTCACTTCTTTTCCTAAGAATAACAAATAAATAAATAAAAACCCAATTGCGCGCGCAAACAAAAAAAGATAAATTTCAGAGGCGCAAAGATTTTTTTAAAAAATACGCCCATGCAAATTCTGCAGGAGAACAAAACTTAAAATGCATTTTGTTCGGCGGACATAGTTGAAAGCATACAACGTGACAAAAGAGTGCACTTCTCAACCAATCAACACTCAAAGAAGGATTTAATTTTAAAAAACCGTTTCTCTCACATCGCCTGGGAGCCGATCGAAAAATACTTAAACAAATTCACTCACTCACTCATTCTCGCTCGGCGCTCCGCACTCTGCGTTCCTCACTTTTCATTCACCGCTCTTCACTCACTTCTCTATTCACGTCAACATCTCCGTTGCTACATATTTTTCTGCCAGCATGACAAAACACAATTATTTTTTTAATTTTTATTTTTTTTTTACATTTTCACCCCAAACAAGGCACATTGCCACTTTGATGTAGCGGGCTACTATCAGGGTAATAAGCTACATACAGGTGTACTATGTTGGGAGTTGGGCAGCAAGATGTCGGTTCACGTTACACTTGAACTTCTGCATGTCCGTACAGTTGGGGAAGCAGGAACTCGGAAGGGAATTCCAAAGTCTAGCGGTTCTGGGGAAGAAACTATTGGAGTAGAAGGCTCTCTTACATCTAGGGATCTCAACTGTGAAGGGGTGGGATTTTGCTGCTTGTCGGGTTTGTCGGGAGTATTTACGTTGAGGGGGTACAAGTGCTTGCAATTCGTCAATTATCCACATGCGCGCACACACAGAGAAGCGCTCAGACACACAACGAATAATGCAGATATTCTGCTGCACGCAAGGACACTTACCTTCTTCTTTATTTCTCCTAGCACACACAAAAGTTAAGCCTGTTTTCTCGCTAAGAAAACAAAGGACACTCTCTGCTTTTTCTTGTCAAAACAACAAACAGTCTCAATAACTTTCACATTTGCAAGAACTGTCTATCCAGACAAACCTTTTGGACACTAAAAAATGATTTGTTTGTTAATTGTTATTTTTGTGTAAATAAACACCGTTTATTTCACATGTTTGATTTGATTTGATTTGATTTGTGGTGGAAAAAATGATCTTATGAAACCTGAGTGCCACTACAAGTTTAATGTGAGGACATTAAAAAGTTAAAATATTGAAAAAAATTATATTGTACTTACCTGTTATGGAATTAAGTTCTCATTAAAAAAAAATTCACTTCCTTTGATCAAGTAGTTTTTTTGTTGTCGTTATTTTTTTTTTGTGTGTGTGTGTGTGTGCGTGTGTGTGTGTGTGTGTGTGTGTGTGTGTGTGTGTGTGTGTGTGTGTGTGTGTGTGTTTTACAGAGGAAAATCAAATTTTTATGAAATTAATCGTCTCCAGCCATCTTGCTTATTTTGCGGACGAGGGGGGGGTGCCTTTAAACGAAAAAGACATTAATGAAGGACAAAATGAAAGAGGGATTTAAAAAAAGGACATAGAAACTTTGAAAAATAAGTGAAAAAAAGAACTAAAATATTTATTTAGGTATTTTTCCGGCCCATGTGTCAAAATAATTTCGTCAAATTTTGACAAACTTCAAGCAGTGATTGGAGTTATCTCCCTTGGCACCCCATCCTCCTCTGCAAAATAGGCAAGATGGTAGGATACAATCGATCTTATTTCTTTTTTTTTTTTTTTTTTTTTTACATGGGAGTCACCACTTATCAAGGCCCGGAGGTCATTCAGGGATAAGGGTTATTGCGTGTACAGTAATCAATGAGATAGTATTGTAGTAATCATTAGTATTGGGGGTTTTGATAGAGTGTCTTACTTAAGGGGGCGGTTTGTCAGGAATTTGTTTATGTTGGACTTGAAGACATCCAAGTTGTAGTCAGGTGGGAAACAGGCAAACGGAAGAGAGTTCTACAGTCATGCACTTCTGAGAAAGAAGCTCTGCTCATGGAATCTGCGTTTGGATTTAGGCACAGATATAGAGTGGGGAAAATTATTGACAGTAGTTTCAGCCAGACGGGTGTTTATCGTGAAAGATTGGCGAGGAGGGGGGGAGACGAGAGATTGGAGCTCAGACGGGCACTTGCCATGGAAATAATGATAAAACAAAGACATGCTCGCAACGTCTCTTCTGTGGGAGAGAGGCTGCAGGGAAGAGAAAAGGGCATCCCGCACTAAACCATGAAGTCTATTTTGTACTCTGTTAAGGCAGGATAGGCTGTTTTTAGCAGCTCTTGCCCAGATGTGGCAGCAGTACTCCATCCTTGGACATACTTGGCTTTTATACAGATAGAGAATTGCATCAGTAGTGAGATATCTTCTGGAGCGATAGAAGGATCCCACCATTTTCCCAGCGTCCTTGGCAACAGACCTGCTGTATTTGTTCCATTTCAGATCAGGAGTAAAGGTCAAACCCAGAAGCTTGTCAAAACATGGAGCCTCCCCAAGGCGAGAGCCATCCATTTCAATTGATGCCAGATGGGGATCAGAGCGTTGATGATGTAAAGATAGAAGCTTGGTTTTGGATGCATTAAAAGTGACCAGCCACCTCTTCCCCCATTGTACCACGCGCTCGAGATCAGAGGAGAGAGAATTAGAGAGAACTTTGTCATTTACGGCCTTTGATGTGTTACCATAGATGGTCATGTCATCAGCATAGATGTCAACAAATGATTTAAGTATGTGTTTTGGGAGATCATTGATGTAGATCAGGAAGAGATTTGGGCTCAGGATGGACCCCTGAGGAACTCCAGCATTAATACTGTGGGCTTCTGATTTATTCCCATCAACCACTACTCTTATGAACCTATCAGAGAGAAATGATTTAATGATTGAGAAAACATTTTCAGTTATACCGTAGCTGGAAATCTTGTGAAGTAGGCCCTTATGCCATACCTTATCAATTTCCCTGGAAAGGAAGCCTTTGTCAAGAGATTCACTAATCCTATGAGATATAACCGTTAGCACATCTGCTGTAGATTTTGCAGAGCGGAAACCATATTGCATGTCACTAAGAAGGTTGTTTCTGTTGAGCTGGTTGACTACTTCTTTATTTAATATGGATTCCAACAACTTACTCATAACACACAGGAGACTTATTGGTCTGCACTGAGAAGGAGATGACTTTTCACCTGAATTCTTAAATACAGGGCATACTGATGAGGTTTTCCAGGATCTTGGAAAGCATTTCTCCTTAAGGCAACGCTTAGACAGTTTTGTAAGTATGGGGCTAAGTTCTGGTTGGAGCTTTTTCAGCAATATAACTGGAATGCTGTCAGGGCCAGTTGCTTTACTTGAATCAAGGTTCTTGATTAGCTTAGCGACCTCACGCACAGATATTTGTATGTTGCATAGTGTGTTGTCTGTTATAGGAGGAAATATGGGGAGTTGATGGCCTTTGTCGCATAGGGTAGAGTTAGCTGCAAAGTTCTTGGCAAATAGTCTGGCCTTCTTTGATGCTGACGAGATGACCTTAGGTCCATTGATGATAGTTGGAATAGAACGCACGCTTCTGTTCAAGATCCTGTTTGCTATTTGCCAGAACTGGTGGGAATCAAGCCGCTGCTCAGCTACTTTGGATTTAACGGACTGAGTATATAGCTCTCTTGCATTTTTTATTCCTCTTTTACAGTGGTTGCTGGCAGTCCTGAAAGCAGCTTTAGTCTCAGTACATCTATTACATTGGTAGCTATGGAAAAAGTGATTTCTGTGCACGATGGCAGCAGCACATTCTGGGGAGAACCATGGCTGGCTGTTAGGTTTTTGTTGGAATTTTTTGGATGGTATGAATCGGTCTATGCCTTACAATTAACCATTCGGTCAGGTCTGATACTATAGAGGATACATCCTTTTTAAACATGGAATGCAGAGGTAAATCAGATACAAATGTACGGAAGCTTTCAGTTGTGTGGAGAAAAGAAAATTATACACAGCTTTTGCTTTGGACCCCTCCACCCCATGGAAGCAATTTGCAGCATGCTGATTTCAGCCAGGCATAATGGCTTTTGTCTTCTTGGTAGAACTATACTATCACAATACACACGGAAAGAGGCAGACGCACCCCCAAGATGTTACAATTGTGATAGACTCAATAATAGGGCAAGCGATTGTCTCCTACGATACAAGGCAGTTAAAAATGCTGGTGAAAAACTAAAAAAATAAATTTGTGTTATCGATGTCAATGGCCGGAGCACATTGTTGTTCGGGAAACGGACAAAGGGATGAGAACTCAGCACTAAGCTCATCCCCCAAACTTTTGTAAATGGCACATTACCAGTAGTGCTTGTCCACATCAATGGAATACCACATAAAACTCTAGCGGCCACAGGATGCATGCATACTCTGGTATGCAAGTTATCAGTCATAGACAAGGAAAGCAACTAGCATGCTTGTAGCAGACGGAGGTGCACTTAAGTGCTGTTGAAATGTTGTGGTGAAAATTTGCATTGATGCCATGAAGCAGTTGGAGATAATGTTTTGTGAATGGAGCTACCAATTGAGCTGCTTACAGACAATGGTACAGCGTTTTGTAGAGAGAGAGTTGCTACAATCGCACGGATATGGGGGTGTACATTTATGATTTCAATGCACCCACGTACCATCAGGAAATGGGATAGTTGAGCAATCCCATCAAATGATCAAGCAGATTGCTCAGTTGTGAAAGCACAATGTCACACCAAAAGGCAACAAAGAATGTATGATGCAACTTAGCAAAGGAAAAGTTATTACAACATACATTCAAAAATACATTTTCTTCTAAAAGAAAAGCTAACACATTATTCAAAAGCATCTTTTTGTTAAAGGAAAAATTATTACAACACTTCATAGGACAACATATTTTCTTAGAGGAAAAGTCATTCAAAAAGATCACTCTCTAAAGGGAAAAATGATTATAACATAATATTCAATAATACATTTTTTAGGGAAAAGTTATTTCAAAGACCTGTTCCTTACCACAGTACCTGAGGATTGTGTGACTAATGCCCACAGTCCACTTAGAAATGCAGACCATCTAGTGGTATCAGTAGAAACTGCACTTAAATCCCAACCCCAAGGCGAGGAGGCATTGCTCAAACCAACAATGTACTACAGAAGTGCTGACTGGAAAGCTATCAGAGAACATATCAAAGATGCACCATGGACCAATATCTTCTCTCTCCCTGCTGAACAGTGTACAAATGACACAACTGGATAGTGCAAAGCAGGCATTGTAGCATGTGTCTACGCATGGAAGGATTATAGTAAGCCCAATCACCTCCATGGTTCACTACAGATTGTGAAGCTGCCATTGCATAAAGACAGCATGCATTCTACCGATTTGTACATCCTAAGTCAAATGCAAAGAGGCCAAAATTCATAGATGCTAAAAATCATTGTAAGAGAATAAAGCCACAGCCAAAAGAAGACATGCTGAAATAACCAGGGAATGCATAGAATCGCAAAAGATAGGAACTCATGATTTCTGGAAAATCTATAATAGTATAGTGAATAAATGGCAATCAGTAATTTCCCCACTATCTAACAACGAGAAAGTTGCATGCACGGCAACTAAAAAGGCGGAACTGCTTGTTCAACGATTCACCTCCCACTCCATCCTAGAGCCAACAAACAACTCCCTCCCAAAACAGAACAGAAGCCACAATTAATTATCTGAAAATCACCCATTCTCATATCCGCGATGTTATAAAAAACTTAGAGACCTGTGGGCCTGATCTCATCCCTGCTATACTAATTAAGAAATGCTCAGCTGAGCTAACCCCGGACTTTCCAAACTCTACAACAAATGCCTTGCTGACGCCTGCTTCCCTAATAGCTGGAAGATGGCCTATGTGGTGCAGTATACAGGAATTTTGGTGAAAGGACCGACCCTCTTAGTTATTGTCTTATCAGTCTCCTCCCCCTCTTTGCTAAAATCTTCGAAATGCTAATCAATCAAGCACTAGTTCACCACCTCGCAAAAGCTAAACTTCTTTCTGATAAACAATACAGATTTAGGCAATGTTATATGACTGCAGATATTTTAACAGTCATCTCTGAACGCATATACCATGCACTGAATAAGGTGAGTGAAACCAGGACCGTAGCTCTTGATATCTCCAAGGCCTTTGACAAAGTTTGGCATGAAGAGCTGCTAATGAAAATTAAATCATATGGTATAACTGGACGAATACTAAATATAATTAGATCCTTCTTAGAAAATAGGACCATCGAGGTTGTCATTGATGAACATTCCTCCAAGCAGCATAACATTACTGCGGGAGTGCCTCAGGGATTGATCCTTGGACCACTATTATTCCTGATATTCATCTATGATCTCCCTAATTATATTGTGTCCGAGATGGATATATTTGCGGATGATACAATGCTCTCTAATATGCATGAACCAATATACACAAATCTAAGACAATGGCTGAATCCTTAGAAAATGGCCTGCAGACCATAATGGAATGGGGACGTAAATGGAAGGTAACATTTAATGCTAGTAAAACTAAGCTGGTCTCCTTTAACAATTACAAGAAGCCTCCCCAGCCACTGATATCCATTACAAATAACTCCCTACCAGGGAATTCTTCCTTAAAACTCTTTGACTTAACATTCACAGGAAATATGAACTGGAGAAAATACAGTGAGGACATTGTGAAGGCTGCTGCAAAGAAGGTGGGCTCCCTCTATCGTGCTAGAAAACTACTCACATCTGAGAGTATCCTGTATCTCTACAAAGTCACCATTCGCCAGTGCATGGAGTGCTGTTGCCACATTTGGGCTGGTGCATCTACCACTAGTCTCTCCCTCTTGGATGGGGTCCAAAAGAGGGTCTCCACTCTAATAGGTGCCATTTTGTCAACTAAACTCCAACCCCTGTCCTATCAACACAATATTACATCTCTGTGCCTGTTTTACAAGTATTTTAATGGAATGTGTTCTGATGAACTTATTGTACTTGTGTCCCGTCGATGTACATATCCTTAACAAACCTGCTTAGCAACAAAATCACACCCCTTCATTGTTGAGGTCCCTAAATTTCAGAAAGTTTTCTACTCTAATAGTTTCTTCCCTAGAACGGTTAGACTTTGGAATTCCCTTCCTGCTACCTGCTTCCCAAACTGTACTGATATGCAGAAGTTCAAATACAACGTAAATCAACATCTTAATCTTTCTTAGGCATCGTCTCAATTAGTAGTCCCTTACATCCAAGTGGCGATATGCCTTGTTTGAGGGTGAAGATGAGTTAAAAAAAAAAAAAAATAGATCATTGAAAAACATATTTCAATTCAAGAGAAAAATAATGAATACAGTCGCATGCCAAGGTCTTGTGATGCTTGAGGCCAACTCCTTGATTGCATGCCGTAAAAGACTCTAATATACGTACTGAGAAATATTATGAGAAAAGGGAGGTAATCTTAATGATTGGATGCTGCCCCTCTAATTTGAATGTCCGAAGCCATCCCCTACCACACGCTTCATGAACACATCTCTTTCGATGAAAAATTAATCCCCCAAAGATATTTTCTTGGAAAGATAAATATTATAAATATACAACCCCGTTTTCTTTTTATTTTCTTTTTTTATTATTTTTTTAGGGAAAGCAATCAACACATTCTTATTAGAATTTGAAATATCTGTTGAATCAAATGAGCTACACTTCAAATCACCAAATGAATTATGGCAATAAAAATAAATATATTGTTTTCAAAATACAGTTTATTTTATGGAAATCGCTCTATACAAGGCATGAAGTCACTTGATGTAAGGAGTTAAAAAAAAAAAAGGAAACTGCTACTACTACTACTACTACTACTACTTCAAAGTCTAAAACTATAATTGATAAGTGTTAGATGGATAGATTCTGGCTCAAAAAAACAACAATTCTTCCCCCTTTGTCAGAAATATCGTTCATGAAATGTCAGGTCTATAGGATAAAATAAGAGAAGAGATTTTTATTTTTTTACTAATCAGTTACTGCTTATCAAAGTTTGGGGACTACTCGAGCATAAAGGTTAAAGATATATTAATATTTGTTAACATTAGACTTGAAGACGACCATGTTGTTGTTGTTGTTGGTTGGAAAGCAATTGGTTGGGATAACAATAGGTGGAATGGACAGAAGGTTACTTAAAAGAAATTGATTATATTAAAAAGATAGCTCAACAATATTTGTTTAAATTAGACTTGAAGACCACCATGTTGACCACAATTGGGTGGGATTTCTTGTGATTGCCTTTCTTTATATATGTGTGTGCTTTAAGTGTGTGTGTGTGTGTGTGTGTGTGTGTGTGTGTGTGTGTGTGTGTGTGTGTGTGTGTGTGTGTGTGTGTGTGTGTGTGTGTGTGTGTGTGAGAATGTGTGGGGGGAGCTGTGTTTCAATGTGCCTGTTTTTAACCATGAGTGTGTGTGTATTCACACATACAAATAAATATCACTGTCACACATACATGCAAACACATTTTCCTACATAGTATCCCTGCAACTTACGTCCCTTATAGAAGCCCCCTATATCAACGTGGCACCGTGCTTTGATTGAGGTGAAAATGTAAATTCAAAGCTGGGGATGTCACCTCCGTACCAACGTCACACGCATATGAACTGGTTAAAAATTAAAAATTAAAAATAAACTAAGATGAATGTACAAAATGTTTAACGATTTTTTTTCAATTTTGACCCGTTTTTGACCCCTTAAAACTATTTTAACCAGCTAAAGACCCATAAAAGAATAGTCCATAAAAAATCCAATCATCTGAGGACCCTGGCGCCACTCTTCAACTTTTACTGACAAATAATGTTGACAAAGTATATGCATTGGTTTTGATTCTAGCTGATGGTACCTAAATAATATTTTTATATTTAATTTTTTTAACTTTTGAAAGCACTCCTATATATTGAGTACATTATAATAATCAGTAGAGAATTAACTGTATACTGCATCAATTAAAATATCATATTTAAGCCTATTTTATGATTGAAAAACGCTGGCTGGCCTGCTAGTATATATATATATATATACTAGCAAAAGTACCCGTCGTTAACTGGGTGCAAAAACAGCCCAACAGAAAATGGACTCTGATTTATGAAAATATGATAGGTTATGAAAAGGAAGGTTTGTAAAGAGATAGCTTCGAATTTGAAGGTATCAAAACTAAAGCAAAATATGATGAAAGTAAAAATAAAATAGATAAACCCCATAATTTATTATACCATACCTGTTCACACTGAAACACTTATCACAATATTCTGTGGATCTATATTAAAAAACCCTTGTTAAAACATATTTCCATTCTATGGAGGTCAGGTGCGAACGAACACCCCATATTTTTATTATACCATATTTCTTCAAACTGAAACATAATTATCAAAGTATACTTACGCAGATAGATATGAAAAGTCTTTATTAAAGTTTGTACCTATTTCCATTCTATGGAGGCCAGGTGCGAACGCAGACCCCACAATTTTATTATACCATCCCTATTTAAGTTAAAATATACTTATCAAAGTATTCTTATGTACATCTATATCAAAAACACTTGTAAACGTTTTTTTTTATTTTTTTATTTTTTATTTCCATACTTTGTGGACCAGGCGCGGATGCAGACCCCACAATTTTAATGAACCACCGTTCTGCCAGATCAAACATATCCATTCCTGTGTCTCGATACATCTTCTATCATTCATTTTTTAAAAATAGTCAACCATATAGGAGCCTATTTGTGACCAGGATAGTAATTTAAAGGTTATAAGGGTTTTTGAAGCATGAAAAACGATGTTAATTTTTGTATTTTATTGTTATTTTTTATTTTTCAAGCTTTTTTATTTCGATATTGTTTAACAACAATAACGATAAAAATATTAAATACAAAATGTAACATCGTTTTTCATGCTTCAAAAACCCCTCATAACCTTTAAATCACTATATATATATATATATATATATATATATATATATATATATATATATATATATATATATATGCAAAATCTGATCCCGCATTTTGCTAATTCCTATCCTCTGATGAGAAGGAAAGTATTTCTTTGAAACTCCGCGGATTAAGGACTACCCACTTATCTAGTGTTTCCTTTTCAGATTAAATATGTTTTTAACTCATTTCAAAGTGTTTTTTTAACATGTTTTATTAACTGTTTGCTCGTATATATATATATATATATATATATATATATATATATATATATATATATATATATATATACGAGCAAACAGTTAATAAAACATGTTAAAAAAACACTTTGAAATGAGTTAAAAACAACACACTGATCAATCCTTATCTGCGAATAGCTTTTGGGCTTTGATAAGTGGTGACTCCTTTGCTAAAAAGAAAAAAAACCTGTCAAAGCATTTTAGTTTTTTTCATTGCAAAACAAAGCATATTGTCATTGAACCATAATGAGCGTGCTAATCGCCTGAGGTGCCCTTACCGAAGAATGCTGACGGGCCTGCCCAGGTACTCTCCTCGGCGGCGCTAACTTCTCAATCCCACTTTCCGGCCCTGGTGTCACAATTCTTGCAGTGGAAGAGAACTAAATATCAACTATGATAGGATCCAATCTGGGTAGGGAGTTTGCATTTCATCTAATGTTCGTAGCACTTCAATCCATGACATGGGATACAGAGTTATAAAAAAAGACACTTTAACTAGTCCAACCCTTTTAGTCCATTTGAATATTATAGGCGACCACTTAGAACAATTGTTTCCAACCTTTATGCCGGCACACTACTGCATTTTTTTTTTTTAATTTAATAAAGGTAAATTAACTTGAAATGGATTTTTTGGTCTTACAAACTGTATATTTACGAAGCATTTTGGTATCAAAATCAGGTCCAAATTATTCAGCTCTGATGCTGATTATGTTATACGACCATGCAATCAGTTCAATTCTGAATTTTAAAACTACAAATGATCATTCTTTTAAGTTTTTATTTACAGTCTATACAACTAACAAGAGTTAGAAAACATTCATTTGGAAGATAATCTATACTGCTATTGCATAAAGTTAGATTAGCTTGAAATTTTTGTCTTACAAACTGTGTATTTAGGAATCATTTTGGTATCAAAATCAGGTCCGAATAATTCAGCTCCGATGCTGATTCCTGATAATTTGAAAAAAAAAAAAAAACCTCCTGATATTCCGATTAATCGTCCCATCACTAATATAAACCATAAAAAAGCTTACCAATTTAGTTTGTGTGAAATGTTTTGATTCCAGAAATTTATTGATTTTGAATTGAGCCATACCATCGTGATTAAGAAATTGAATGTCTTTATCAAACAAAATGAAATTAAATGGCTGTTAGCGATTATCTCTTCATGGCACACCAATAATCATTCCTTGGTACTACGACACTCTGGTTGGGAACCACTGATATAAATTTAAACTCTTCAATATACTTATCTTACACTTATAAAAGCTTGCAGTACTTGTGCAGTTTACAAACCATAATATATTTTTTTGATAGGATTTTCAAGTTTAATTCATTTTGTATGGTATCTTTTTTTGTTCATTAAATTGTTAGGTGAAAGTGCAGAATAGTTAACAAAGCCGCTGCTTTCCTATGTTAAGAATGGCTTTCTAAATAATGTATTATTTCAGCACAGTGGGTAAATAACTGATACATCTAGTCATGTCACTATGATTAGGAAATTAAATGTCTTTATTAAACAAAATGAAATATAATGGCTACTAGCTAGTATATCTTCGTGGCACACCAGTAACCATTCCGCGACACACTAATGGAACCACTGCATTAGAGGATGAAGATCGCTAATCTTTGCTGTTGCCATCAAAGCATGAAAAGCATGCAACTAGATCAGTGTGATGTCAATCAAGGATGACTAACAAACTCCAAACCAATAAAATAGAGAAAGCATTCACACACGTACCCACACGCACACATGCACACATTATATGCAGGCATACTCAAACACACATACACGCTATATACATACATACACAAACACACACACTATATACATACATACTCAAACACACACATGCACACATTATATGTATTTGTACTCAAACACACACACACACCCGCATACGCTATATGCATACATACACAAACACACAAACTATATGCATACATACTCAAACACACACATGCACACATTATATGCATTCGTACTCAAACACACACACACACTATATGCATATATACAAAAACACACACACATATGCTATATGTATACATACGCAAACACACACACATGCACACGCACTCAAACACACACATGTATACACTATATGCATACATACACAAACACACATAAACACACACACACTATATGCATACATACGAAAACACATATACACACATGCAAACACACACTATATGCATGCATACACAAACACACATATGCACATATAGGCACACATTTTTCCATCGTTTGCTATTTGATTTGTTTTGTTTGTTTTTTTTACATAGCAGTCACCACTTATCAAGGCCTTGAGGTCACTCGAGGATAATGGTTAATGGGTGTATAGTAGTCAATGAGATAATATCATAGTAATAGTTAGTAGTGGAAATTTGATAAATTGGATTACTTGAGGGGACGGTTCAACAAGAATTTGTTTACATTGGATTTTAAGACGATCAAATTGTAGTTAGATGGAAAGTAGGCAAATGGAAGAGAGTTACAAAGGCTTGTAGTTCTAAAAAAGAAGCTTTGTTCATGGAATTCATGGAATGGACGAAGAGTGGGGGAAATTATTAATAGATTTAATGATCAGATGCATTCAGGCATCTTCATATAAGGATTTGTCAGTTTAAGACATCATATTAGTACCAATCTGTCACACTTCAATTTCAAAGAAATTTTGTTGGTCTGTCATGTTTAAGTTTGAAATAGCATTTTTCTTGGTCTGCCACACCTAAGATTTAAACAGCATGTTTTTTGGTCTGCTATACTTTTGTTTGAAATAGCAATTTTGTTGCTCTGTGATGCTTAAATGTGAAATCAGAAATTTTGGTGATCTCTCGAGATAACCTTTAAATCGCAATTTTGTTATTTTTTCGCATTTGTGCTTATATTCTACTCAGACAACGCCGGAACAAGGGTCCTTTAGCAAAAAGGAAAACAAAACAAAAGTTGCAGAGACAAGAGGAAGATTTTATTTAGTAACAGTTATTACATTATTTTTCAATCTAACCGCCACTAGTGGGGACGATCCTCTCAAGCCAGGCACAAAATGTAGCCACACGTTTTGGCAACCATGTTCCTGTCTCATTAGGAATCATTCATTTCTACCATGTTCTGGTCTAATAATCAGAAATGCATAAAAATATAATTTGTATCTTTTGAATATTATAAAGATGTACATGATTTCAGAAGGCTGAAACGATTGTACACAACTAAAAACTACTGTTTCGATGGATTTATGAAAATATGTTCTTTACATCTGCTGAGGTTTAAATTGAAATAAATCGAATTAGAGCTCTGGTGCTACACTATTATGCCAACGGCATTCACCCTGTAATGCAGTCGGGTTCTGTATAATATGAAGCAGGGGGTGTATATATGCTGTGTTCATTGACATGTATGTATATTTATGCGTTGATATACCTACTGTGTCTGTTGATCGCTTTATGATTGTTTAAACAGAACATATAAAAATTATAACATTAAGGGACAAATAACAATCTCTTACAGTTTTACATCGGCCTATAGTAAAACATACTTGGTCTATCTTGAGTTGATCTTGATTTGGTGAATCCTCGGAAAAGCTACAAATGAAGATTTGTACGACCCAAATCCTTGGTGGTATTTACAGCAACTTTATTTCGGGTGTTTCCCCTGTTGGAAAGCTGCTAATGCTGATCTTAGACTTTTACTATCAACATTTCCCACCCCCCTACTCGGAGCCATTATTGTCCATGGACTGTCTCTCTCTTCCTCTGACTACCAGCTGCATCTGCTCTCTCTGACTCCCAACTCTTGACTAACTGATACGAATATTTTTAAGTTATCTTCTTATGTCATTTTGTTTATGTTCTAACATTATTTTTTAACAAGTTAACAATTTCGCTATGATAACATCCTTTCTGACAAATATTAATAATGATCATAATAATCATCACCCAGCACATCTTTCAGCATTGCCTGGTCAATATCTAACAACCCTAAGCAGAAGTTTCATGGAAATGTTAAGTTAACAAACGGTCCCCAGACCCACATATATCCTGGTTTAAGCTGACAATGTTTGGTTTTTGCAGTTCATGAATGGAGGTGTTGATATCCTCCTATACTCAGCGCCTGGTAGTCCTGAAAGGTTATCCATCGAGTACTGCCCAAGTTCATGCATGTTATTGTTCCATTTTATTCCATTTTTTAAATTGTTTCTTGGATTATTTATTAGGATTAAATTATGTCTTGGATATTTCTACACAATTTTGAAAAAATTTCTAATTTAAACAGATACTGAAAAATTCCTTTGCTAGAAATTTTTCCAAATTTTCAAACTTATGAAAACCAGTAATTAGTGTATATATTATTTAATTGGAATTCATTATTGAGATGATTTATTAATTTACTTATTGCGGACTATCATCTTCATCTTTTTTTTTTTTAGTAGTTGTTTCATAACATTTCGGCCAACTATTCCTCTGGCCTTCGCCAACAACTATGGAAGACAGTAATTGCTGAGGATGCGATTAGGAGATTCGGATTTCTTATTCTGTCACAGTTACCACCTGATGAAGGCCAGAGGAATAATTGACCGAAACATCATCAAATAACAACTAAAAAAAAAAAGATGAGGATAAGAATCCACAATAAATAAATTAATAAGTAATAAGTAATTTGTTATTTTATAGATTTTCTTTTGAAAAAATAACTGGATTAAGTTTTTTTATATCTCATGCTTGATAATTTAGCAAAATTTCCATTTCATTTTAGTAAAAGAGAATTGTCTCCCTCAGTATAATAACAAATTGTAAAACAGCACTTAATTATCATATATATATATATATATATATATATATATATATATATATATATATAAGAGCAAATAGTTAATAAAACATGTTAAAAAACACTTTGAAAAAGAGTTAAAAACATATTTAATCTGAAAAGGAAACACTTAATAAGTGGATAGTCCTTAATCCGCGGAGTTACGAAGAAATACTTTCCTTCTCATCAGAGGGTAAGAATTAGCAAAATGCGAGATCGGATTTTGCATATAAAAGTATTTGATGAAGCTGCAAGTAAGTCAAAGATCTTACTTGATAACAAAAAGTGAAGCAGAGGGAATATGGTGAAGAAAAAGGTGATTTAACGTAAATGGATAGTCTGGTGAAAGGTAAAGTATCCAATGATGGTAAAATCCACAAATGTAAATCCAAGAAAGTTAATTAAATTTCCATTTGCACAAGTAAAATCCAAGGAAATTGCATAATTGGAAGATGGTTCAAAATAATCCAAAAGACTGAAATCCGTGGAATAATTCACAAACATGTACAAGGAAAAGGGGAAAAAATTCCAATAATATTAATAAAAGAAACATAAGATATGTGTTTAACATGGCTGCCAATACAAAGTGTAATTAAGAAAAATCAGTGAAGAAGAAGAGAGAAAAAAAAAGAGAGAGAAAAAAAAATGTGTGAATAAGAAGAGGAAGAAAAAGCGATTAAATGGTGATAGAATTAAATATAAAATAGAAAAGCAAATGTCAAAATGACCCAGACAAGATGACGTTCAAAGGCGCGAAAAATATAGGGCAAAAAAGAGGTCAACTGAAATATACAGGTTATTACTTAAGAAAATGTCAGCAAGAGTTATTAAAAGACACTAAATGGAAAAAATAAATTAATTAATAAATAAATAAATAAATAATAAATAAAAAATAAAATATAAAATAAAAAAATAAAAATCTTTTTAAGGGGAGAGGATGGCCAGTATCTGCAAATTCCGGATAAAGCAAGTAAATATGTAAGTAAATGCATATAGTAAAATATAAGTAAATATACATACAGGATATGAATGTGTAGGTAGATTGATATATTTGATAGATAGGAATATTTAAAGACTAAAACGGAAATTGCAGATAAAAAAACCGGCCAAGCAAAGAAGAAATAAAGAAGTAAAATAAAGGATTATTAAGTTATAAAGTATTAAGAAAGTATGTAGAAAAACGATAATGTTATAGAAAAATTATATATATCTGAAAGGTTAAAGTAATAGCTATGTAATTTCAAAATTACCATAATTAAATTTGGACTTATGTTTACAGAAAGAGATCAGTTCGTTTTTAGAATTTATTATATTGTTACTTTGAGGGGAAGTAATTATAGTTATAGCTCCGGTTGTGCAGAGGCGACATGATTTAGAGCCTGGAGTATAAGACTTAACTTTATTTATGATAGTCCATTTGATTGAGAAGGGGATATTATTATAGTTAAGTTTTTTAATTAAAGAGGTTAGAGAAGTTCCTTGGTTAGTATTAGAATTATGGTTTTTAAAAGAAGAAATGTGGTTTGATATTCTTTTCTTAATTAAAGTTGAAGTAGCGCCGATATATGTATGTACTTTATTAAAAGCTCGAGGTCTGATATTAATATTAATTTGTTGATTTGTATGAGTTAAATAGTTTGAATTTTGTTCATAGTGTTCAACAAATGGTGGGACAATGATTGTATGAGGACTATTTTGGAGGGGATAATGAGTGTTGTTCGTGTTAAGATGGCTGTTAGGAGAGATATTATTATTATTATTATTATTATTATTATTATTATTATTATTATTATTATTATTATTGCTAGTTGTATGATTGTAGATGGAGGGGCTGCTCGAGTGGTATATTAGATTAGTAACTATGTCAGATGGAGGATGGGAAGAAGAGATTTTTATTTTATATATATATATATATATATATATATATAAAACAAATTTGTAGTCTTCCGAATTATAGTGGGTTAATATAATTCAGTAATTGTTCATATAAATTTAAGCCAAACAGGAGAGATGACTTAAAAACTAAGCTACAAAATTATGAAGTATGATAATTTTGTATATATATATGTATATATATATATATATATATATATATATATGCATATATACATATGAATATATATATAAAGGTTAAAGTATATAGAATAGGTACAAAACACCCTCCCCTCCCCATGTTAAGAATGTCTTTTTAAATAATTTTATTATTTTAGCAAGGATCACTTTCTGCATGAGTACCTAATATTTTTATTTTATTTTATTAAAAAAGATATCGTGAAATTATAAAAAAAATGAAAAGATATTGTGAAAGTTGAATTTAACTTGAAAAAATAATTTAAAAAAAACAATGTGAACGGCGCGTTCAACATTCGAGGTCCCGTCGATTAATGGATGGTTATGCACTTACTGATGCACGCTAATTTTTAAATTGTATTCATAAGTTTAATTAAAGTTTTATGTTTTTTTGGTATCTTTTTTAGATTAGGTCCACCTCCACAATTTTCTTTTAAATGACGACTTTTATATGGTTTCGACTATGCTGAATACGGAAATTGCATTGAAATTTTGCAGAAATAAGTAGTTATCGAGATATAAATAGTTGTTTTATGCATTGTATTCTTTGGCAGTCATCTTTGCTATGCGCGTAGATTTGTTTATGACACGCGCATAAAAAAGATGGCCACCAGAGATTACAATGCATTATACAACTTTTTATATCTCGATAACTACTTATTTCTGCAAAATTTCAATGCGATTTCCATATTCAGCACAGTAGAAAACCTTTAAAAGTCGTCATTTAAAAGGAAATTGTGGAGGTGGACCTAATCTAAAATTGTCCTTTTTTTTTTTATTCAATCGCAAGGTTAAAGTACAGAATAGATACAAAACACCCTCCCCTACCCATGTTAAGAAAGGCTTTTTAAATAATAACGTTATTATTTCAGCATAGATCGATAAGTAAGTGCATGGGTACCCAATTTCTTTAATAAAGAAAAAGCATTCATATTTTCTTATATGAAAACAACTTCTGTTAAAAAAAAAAGAAAAAAGTGTACTTTCAATTTTGTTAAAAAAGGTTTTCTTAAAAAAAAAACATTAATCGGTACTCATGCACTTATTGATCCGTGCTGAAATAATAACGTTATTATTTAAAAAGCCACTCTTAACATGGGGAAGGGAGGGTGTTTTGTACCTAAAAACATATCATAAAACTTTAATTAAACGTGGAAATACAATTTAAAAAATAGCGCGGATCAGTAAGTGCGTTAGCACAGATTTATTATTTAAGCATGTTACCAATCCGTAAATTTTCTTCGAAAAAAAACTGTACTTTCACCTAACAATTTATAGTTTTAATAATAAAAAAGTTCATATTTTCTTATATCGAAACTGTTTAAAAAGACAAAAACAAAAAAACAACTTTGACTTCAACTTTTATGCTTCAACTCAAAGCGCAAGTGAGCAACTTTTTTTTTTTGCTTGATATAATAAAGAAAAAAATGTTTAAATTAAAAAATTTGGAAGATAAAAAATGAATTTAAAATTTTAAAATAGGAAATGTTTTTTTTTACTTATCAAGTAAACAGAAAATGAAATCTATTCCTCTCGTCAAATCGTGGTGTATGAAATTAATTGAAGCAGAATTCAGTTCTATCAACAAAAAAAGGTCCGCACTATGGGCTTACAAAAAATATTTTTATTTTATTTAATATTTTTATAATTGGCGATTTTAATTTATTTTAATAACATGGAAACATCCCTCAACTTTAAAGATGGATTGTCTGAAAATTTCAAATAAATTGGTAATGTAGAAATATCGATTTTGAACGAACCAAGAATTACATTTTTATATATATAGATAAGAGCTCAATAAAACCAAATTTTATTTTTATTTTACACACATATATATATATATATATATATATATATATATATATATATATATATATATATATATATGCATGTATATATATATGTGTGTGTATGCATATGTATGTATATATATATATATATATATATATATGTGTATATATATATATTTATATATTTGGGCAGCATTTTTTCATTGATGCATGTTTCATCAAACAACAGTGACAATTCCTATTTGTTTCTCTTTTTATCCTTTCGAATTGGCGGGATAATGATTTAATGCTCAGCTCAAATGTGAACAGGAACTCACCATATCTACAAACATTTTCGACTCCCATGAGTCTTCATCAGATCAATTATAAAATTAAAATAGATGAATTTATTGAGAAAACTCTCTGCCTCTCTATATCCAGATCGGTAGATGTTGGATATTTTTGTTCGAATGAATAAGGCTTCAGGATGGGGAAGTGTAGGCTGCAATTTGAGACATCAAAGATGGCAGTGTTTTTTTTTTTTTATTAATATCTTATTATTATTATTGGCTCATAAAGGAGCTTTCACACAGGTCATCAAAGATTTCTCCTTGAAAACAACCTGTGGTGTTCCCTGAAAGCTGTATGACAACAAGTCTTCCCAGATTTCCAGTACTCTCCACCTCTTTTGATAACATTTGCAAATACGTTTGCATTATTGCAAAAGCTGCTCACCATTGATTTCTTGTTGGCAGCGGCCACTGGAATTTGAGTGGCAATAAGCCTCCCCAAGGGCCCAGTTCTCTTTGCACTTGCCCAGCAGTGTTCTCTCCTTGATCTTTCTATCCACCTTGACCCTTTTCGACTATTTGGCATCACTCTTTGGGGGGGGGGGGTAATGGGAGGGGATGGGTAAGGGAATAGAGACTTTGTAGATATGCAGCTTCGGTGTTCTTTGTTCCATGTAACACTTCTTCATATTTTGCCCCTGCAGCAGTTTATCTAGCCCGCGCATGTGGCTCATGTGTATTAGTCTTTATATTCAAGGGTCTTCCTTATTATTATTATTATTATTATTATTATTATTATTATTATAATATTCCAAGCATGAAGGGTAGTGATAGGCGGAAGGTGAAAAACGAGGTAAAAATAGTGTAGCAGAAGCAGCAATAACTAAAATGAGGGGAAAAAGAGCTTACCTCGGGTATGTCTGTTGTGTCACCAGTTGGGGGGAAAAAGAGAATTCCAAGATAGCGTCCGGGGGTTTTTATTAGCATTTACCCCATGCAACTCTCGGAAAATCACGTTTCTGTCTCATGTGATTATGCAAATGGATAATTCCCGGCCACTATAAAAGCAGGAGGCTAGAGACGAGTCGGCAGTGTCCTGCAAACTGTGTGTGTGGGTGTTTCTGGCGATTGGAGTGTGTCTTCTTTTACCACGGTTATCACGGACAGGAATTCCCTCTCTTCTGGAGGTGGGCGATATTGACTATTTTGAAGTTGTACTGTTGCTGACAGAACATTTATTTATTTATTTTTTTTTTGCCTACTACATTTTTGTTTCAAGCTATTTCGGCCCGAATATGGTGAAGGTGCGGATAAGCAGTGATATTATCAAGCCGTTCTCTGGTGAGGGAGACGTTGTAGCATGGCTGAAAAAAGTGAGACTTGTCGCACAACTTCAGCAGGTGGATGACGTAGCGAGTCTGCTACCTTAATACCTGGAAGGCGATGCGCTGGCCCTCTACATGGAAATGGAGGAGGACGATCAAAAGAAAATAGACCAGATTGAGGCTCGATTAAAGGAGGCATTTACTGATGACGCGTTTGCAGCATATAGAAAAATAACTATGGTTAGATGGGCTGGTGAACGTGTGGATGTGTACGCCAACAAAATCAGGCAGTTGGTTGGATTGGCCGGATTCACAGGAGAAAGCTCAGAGAGACTCACAAAATTAATTTTTGTCACTGGATTCCCTGACACCATCTCAATTGCTCTTCAACAGGTGCTGAACATCAAAGCCCTGACCATGGGGGAGCTAATGTCGAGAGCGAGAATTTTGACGACGACTGGCGAACAAAATCAGGATGTGGTTGCGGCCACACGCTCACCCAACAACAGGGCCCAGAATAATCCTGTTAACGTGACCTGTTTCAAATGCAATGTTAAAGGCCACCTTGCAAGGGACTGTCGAAAACGTGGAACACGGTGTTACCGTTGCGGTGAGAGTGGACACTGGGCTCGGAACTGCTCGGGAAACGAGCAAGGGGAGGATGCATAAGCGCCAGTCTCCTTCCCAACCAAGATGTGAACACGACGCTCCCGGTGATAAGCATCCATGTTGACGGGACGCAATGTTTGGCGCTTATTGATACAGGATGCTCCAGGACAATTTTACATGCAGACCGGTGCCGGTCTTGGAGAAAAACAAACGTAAATGTCAACACAATTGGTGGAATGTCCCATGCGTGCTGCGGTGTTGGAACGGTCTCTGTATCCACTGATGAAGGTGTGTCTGCCAGAGTCGATGTGTTGGTGGTGCATGGCAAGCCACTGGGATTTGACTTGCTTCTAGGGATCGACGCCATAAAAGCTCTAGGAGGTGTCGTTGTCAAGCCTACAGGATCAGTGCGGCTGGGCGCCAGGAAAAGTATTAAATGCGCAGCCATTTCTATCGATGAACCAGATTTCACTGCTACCTTTGACCATCAAAACCGAACATGGACCGCATCGTGGAAATGGTCTGTGGACCACCCCACTGAAAGGCTGCATAATCGAGTGTCAGAGTACCCAGTGCCAGCAGAAATTCGTGAAGAATACACGCAGGAGCTCCACACCTGGATAGATAATGGTTGGCTCGTGCCATACCCAGAGGATAAATTGGGACCCCCCAAAGGTCTAATTCCCCTGATGGCTGTGATACAGCAGAACAAAGCCAAAGTGCGCCCGGTAATGGACTACCGGGAGCTAAATCATTACGTAGACGCATTTACGGCCAACGCAGATGTTTGTGTGGCTAAGCTGCGTGAGTGGAGACAAAAAGGTGCTAACGTGTCTCTACTGGACCTCAGAAGAGCATACCTACAAGTCCGGGTCCATGAGACACTGTGGCCATACCAGACTGTGGAAATCGATGGGAAAAAATACTGTCTGACCCGTCTGGGGTTTGGTTTGAATGTGGCTCCCTTGATAATGAGAGCAATTGTCAGCGAAGTACTATCTCAGGAAGAAGTTATAAGCCGCGCAGCATCTGCTTACATTGATGACATTTTTGTCAATGAAGACGTGGTGCCCGCGACCCATGTGAGAGAACACCTCGCGCAGTTCGGGTTGGAGTGCAAGAACCCGGAGCAGTTGAAGGACGGTGCACGGGTGCTGGGATTGGCAGTCAGGATGGAACGCAATGAACTGCGGTGGAAGCGAGGAAATGCAATTCCGGAGGCTCCCAGTATTGTTACGCGACGAACAATCTTTTCCCTGTGTGGTCGACTTGTCGGGCACTTTCCGGTGTGCGGTTGGCTTCGTGTGGCTTGCGGAATACTCAGAAGGAGAGTAAGTTCGGTAACGAAGGGCTGGGATGATGAAGCAAGGGACGCTGTACTACATCGTATGATGTTCGAAACCTTAAAATCTGCACAGCAGAACGATCCGGCACAGGGAAATTGGTGTGTGGACGGCGAAGAGCTGAATGTATGGGTCGATGCTAGCTCCCTAGCAATTGGGGCAGCCTTGGAGATGTGTGAAACTGTGCTGGAAGATGCATGTTGGCTGCGACCTGAAGATGACTCTCAACATATCAACTTGGCTGAACTGGATGCCGTATTGAAAGGCATCAATTTGGCTCTCCAGTGGCAGAGCAAGGTGCTACACATAAAGACAGATTCTGTTTGCGTATACCATTGGGTCTCGGACACGCTAACTGGAAAGGCGCGAGTACGCACCAAAGCAGCAAGCGAGATGCTTATTAGGAGGTGATTAAGCACTCTTAAGGAGCTCGTGAAAGAGTACGGGCTGACAGTGGATGTGACGCTGGTTCAATCAGCACGAAACATTGCTGACCGACTGACACGAGTGCCACAGCGGTGGTTTGAGGCAATGAAAAAGAAAAACGGTCTTGACCCAGTGATAGGCGCGGTCCACACAGACGAGCTGGATGAGAGTCAAATCATGGCTATTCACAAAGATAGTGGACATCCGGGGGTGCGACGCACTACCTACTTTGTCAGGAGAAGATGTCCAACCACGACAAAAGCAACTGTCAGAACGGTCATACAGAAATGCGAGGAATGTCAGTCCATTGACCCAGCGCCAGTCAGGTGGGAAAAGGGAAAGCTGGAAGTTAACGAGAATTGGCAGAGAATTGGAATGGATATCACGCATTATGGCACCTTCCATTTTTTAACTTTAACAGACTGTGGTCCATCGCGTTTCTCCATTTGGAGGAAATTGGCAAGGCAGGACTCGGCAAGCGTGATTCATCAGTTGGAGGCAGTGTTCCTCGAGCATGGCGCGCCGCATGAACTCCTTTTAGACAATGACACAGCTTTCTGCAGCAATATGTTCCAAGCATTTGCATGTAAATGGGGAGTTCACTTGCGATTCCGTTGTGCATACGCTCCAGCCGGGAATGGCATAGCGGAGCGATGTCATCGTACAGTGAAACGAATAGCGGCTAGAATGTGTTGTCCCATACAGGAGGCTGTCTACTGGTATAACATCACACCAAGAGACGACACATCTCCCTCCACTGCGCCTGCCAACAGGATTTATCAATACGAAGTTCGAGTAAAGGAGACCAATCTTGCAACTGCGTCCCCAGGTCCCAAGAACAACTTTTACCAGGTTGGAGATCGCGTATGGGTCAGAAGACCGCAAAATCGATGTACCACGAGGTTCGGCAAGGGTGAGGTGACCAAGGTGATCAGCCCTCAGTCGATTTTGGTGGACGGTGTGCCTCGTCACGTGAAGGATTTGCGCCCTCGCCATTATGTTGTTACATCGGAGGAAGAGGGAGACTCAGACAGTATGATGTCTTCTGAAAAGACAGAGAGTATGATGCAGGACGACGAAGAGGGTTTTGAGCCATATAATGTACATACTGAAGAAGCGGAGGAGGGACCACCCGTCTTGCCTCTATGAAGGAGTACCCGACAGAAACGAATACTGCCCCCCTGCCCTGATTGTGAAACACCGCCTATGGAGCAGACTGGTGGCAATAATGGCGATGAGGAGGATGGCAGGGAGGAAGTGCTGCCTCCGGTTCTTCGGAGAAGTACCAGACAGAGACGACTGCCCCCCTGCCCCATTTGTGATCATGAGATCAGGGGGGAGTGTAGCAGAAGCAGCAATAACTAAAATGAGGGGAAAAAGAGCTTACCTCGGGTATGTCTGTTGTGTCACCAGTTGGGGGGAAAAAGAGAATTCCAAGATAGCGTCCGGGGGTTTTTATTAGCATTTACCCCATGCAACTCTCGGAAAATCACGTTTCTGTCTCATGTGATTATGCAAATGGATAATTCCCGACCACTATAAAAGCAGGAGGCTAGAGACGAGTCGGCAGTGTCCTGCAAACTGTGTGTGTGGGTGTTTCTGGCGATTGGAGTGTGTCTTCTTTTACCACGGTTATCACGGACAGGAATTCCCTCTCTTCTGGAGGTGGGCGATATTGACTATTTTGAAGTTGTACTGTTGCTGACAGAACATTTATTTATTTTTTTTTTTTTTTTTGCCTACTACATTTTTGTTTCAAATAGTTCAAGGAGTAATTCACAAGATCATAAAAAAGAGCATATTGATTACAGAACTTAATAGGCTTCTGTATGCAGCGTCATACATTATTGCGAATCGTCTTGGCTTAATGCAGAAGAAAAAGAGAGAAATGAAGAATAGAAGTCCATACTTGCAGAGGCGGGTTGAAGAAAGTATAAAACGGTGGCAGAAAGACATTGGTAGAATCGAAGAAATAAGAAAAGGAGTTAAACTAGGACAGAAAGCTAAGGACGAGCTTGAAAGGAGGTATAGATTGCTGGAAAGAGGAACGATGAACGTTCTAACAACGTTGAAAGAGAAGGTCCACACTGGTGGTATGAAAATTCGGAACTTTGTTGGAAAAAGTGTTGCATTTCAGTAGAACAACCTTTTCTGGAACAATCAGTCTCAGCTGTATAAAGAATTAAATGGTAATAAACAGGCGGGAAATAACAACACTCCAAATGCAAAAGATGTAAGGAAGTTCTGGAGTGGGATTTGGTCTGTCGAAGGGTGATATACGACGGCTAGCTTGTTGGGAGAGGTCAGAGAAAGGCTATCAGGAATACAGCAGATGAAGAACATTGACATAACCATTGATGACGTTAAGGCTGGCATACGGAGGTTGGCAAACTGGAAGGCACCTGGTCCAGATTGAGTGATGGACTTCTGGCTGTAACAGTTTCAATGCCTTTATCCACCTATAGCTGCTGCTCTGCAAAGGGTCGTAGGGTCAGGAGATGTCCCCGATTGGCTTGTGAAGGGAAGAACAACACTGATAAGGAAAGATCCTGCAAAGGGAACAGATGCCAATAATTATAGACCAATTACATATCTGCCACTGATGTGGAAACTGTTGACTGGAACTTTTGCGGAGAAAATTTATGAACATCTTGGTAGTGATGGTATTTTTCCTGATAAACAGAAGGGGTGTGGGAAAAGCTCGAGAGATACCAAAGAGCAACTATTAATTGATAAAGCATTAATGCAGGATGTAAAGAAGAAGAAGAGGAGGAATCTGAGTGTAGCATGAATCGATTACAGAAAGGCTTATGACATGGTTCCTCATTAATGGATACGTGAAACACTATTGATGCTGAAGGTTGCTGAGAATGTGGTGGGGCTTTTGGAGACAAGTATGGCTCAATAGAAAACGGTGCTGACAGCAAACAGAGAAGAGATGGGGCAGGTTGGCATTAAACGTGGGATATTTCAAGGAGATTCGTTATCGCCACTTCTTTTTGTAATGATAATGATGCCACTGAGCATCCTCTTGAAGAGAAAAAAACTGGGGTATAACTTTGGATCTGGTGACAGACGCCTCAACCATCTACTGTTTATGGATGACTTGAAAATATTCGGCAGAAATGAAAAGGAAATGGAGAGACTGGTAGAACTTGTGGGGACATACTCAGAAGCCATTGGGATGGAGTTTGGGATTAGTAAATGTGTGGTGCTGGTGATGAAAAGTGGAGTAAAGGTTCATTCGAATTGAATAGTGCTGCCAAATGGAGAAATCATGAATGAAATAGAAGATACAGGATATAAGTATTTCGGAGTGTTGGAGGGTGTAGGCATCATGAACAGAGAAATGAAGGAAAAAGTCAGGAAGGAGTATCTTAGAAGAGTGAAACTAATTGCAAAGTCGAAACTGTATGGAGGAAACCTAATGAAAGCATTGAATGCATGGGAAGTCAGTGTTTTGAGATACAGTGTGGGAATTTTAGAATGGTCTGACAAGGATTTGCATGCCATGGATATCAAAACAAGAAAAGTTTTAGTAATGTTTGGTATATTTCACATTCGAAGTAGCGTAGCAAGGCTGTATCAAAAGAGGAAAGATGATGGGAGAGGATTGAAAAGTGTAAAAGATTGTGTTAGAACTGAGAAGATGTCGTTGAAGGAGCACATGGTCTCTCTGGAAAGGGAGGGCTTCAAAGATCGAGGGTTTTCCTAAGGATGTTGGTGGTACCTACAATAGTTTTTTTCAATTGTACTTCCAGACGACTTGATATTACTCCTAGTGTACCAACTACAACAGGGATTATTTGTGTTTTAACCCTGTGTATATGCCTTATCTCCAACGCTACTTCATTTGTACTCTGTCAAGGCAGGATAGGCTATTTTTAGCAGCTCCTGCCGAGATGTGGCAGCAGTACTCCATCCTTGGATGTACTTGGCTTTTATATAGATAGAGAATTGTATCAGCAGTGAGATATCTTCTGGATCGGTAGAAGGATCCTACCTTTTCTAAGAGTTGCATGTTTTTGAACCAGACTTTTTCCTGGGGAAAAGCCATGGATTTCACAATGTCTTGATGTCCTGCATGTGCCATTTTGGCAGCTCTGTTTTGTAGTGTGCCATTTTGTAGTGTTTCAAGCAATACTATCCAGCATTTTTGGGACCGGGCAATTCAAGGATCCTTTTAATTTTGAGGTCGCTTGGGCTGATGGCTTTAATAGTGTTTCTAAGGAATTCCAATGACCATGTTTTATGCTCACATTTGCCACCGTTCAGAATGAGCCCTTTTTCATGAAGACGTTGGAATATTGCATAGAGATTTTGATCATGGTCCTGCTGATCTGATCCAAAACAAAGGATGCCATCTCTTATGTTGATAGCCCCCCTCCCCTTTTTTTTTTTTTGACAAAAGAATTCACGACTTATCAAGGCCCAGAGACCACTCAAAGATAAGGGTTAATGAGTGTACAGTAGTCAATAGGATAATATCGTAGTAATCATTAATAGTGGACATTTGGTAAATTGGATTACTTAAAGGGGACGGTTCAACAAGAATTTGTTTATGCTGGACTTGAAGATGACCAAATTGTAGTCAGCTGGAAAGCAGGCAAATGGAAGAAAGTTCCACAGGCATGCAGTTCAAATCTCTTAATCTCTGCAAGTACTTGACTGGTTTCTTCCTGGAATATCTCACTAGCAGAGGTGATGCCGAAAAATAATCTTTTGTACCTATACAGACCTAGGTGTGTTGCAAATGTGGTTATGTATCGGAATTCTTCAACTAGATCCAACTGATTGTAGCCCTAACTGATGTCAAGTTTGCTGAAGATGTTGACTTCTGATAGAATGGTTTTCAGTTTATCAAGTATGGGGTTGGATGTTGTTCCCTTTTGATGGTGTTGTTTGCTGCTCTCGTGTCGATGCAACTTCTGATAATATTTGGATCCTTTTTCGGTGCAACTACAATAAGAGATACCCATGGGTCGGTCCTTCTGCTTTTTCCGATCACTCCCAATTTATCGTTTTTCCGTATTAACTCTTAAGTCTTTCCTCATATGGAAGGGGACTCTGTAATATCTCTGAGTCATGAGTGGAGTGTTCTCATCTGTGTGTAGATGAACTTTTTTTCCATTGAACAGGTCTGTGTAATCCTCCAGAAGTTTAAGGGTAGAGGGTGAGGTTTGTGTGTCAGAATTACTATGATTTACTGGGAGTTTGGTTGCTGACAGTAGTTTGAGCTTTTTACACATTTCCCAGCCGATGATAGGTTTTTCTGAGCTGTATGTTTGTCATCTTGCCAAGAGATGCCTATAAACTCTAGAAGAGTATTGAATTGGAGTGGTTTCCTTGCCAGAAAATCTAGATATTACAGTTCTTGTGGGTCAGAGATGAGATGTCGATCTTAAGCACTCAAAATCTGCTTCATATAAGATATTAATGGTGGCGCATGAGTTGAGTAATACGTTGAATATTTGGTTGTTGTTCATAAAAGATACATTGAAACAGAGAAGGTTGTTCATCTTACCTGTATGGAATACATATTCGGTGTCACTGCCACTGGTTTAGTTCTGTTGGTCGTGTTCAATGCGGCTTATCGGCCATCGACCAATTCGGGCATGTAGGCAGAAGGGGGAGGGTTCTTCATTGTCTGTCCTCATCATTCTGTTTTCTGAAACAAACAGATGTGAAATCCCCCCATCTCTGGCAATGGATACATTGGCTCTGTATGGTCAGGTAGGACATCGATCCTTGTTCATGTGTATATTCCCCGTTGAAATTTCTGCACTGTTTCTATTGGGAACAGTCACATAGCTACCGCTGTTCATGCGTGACTTTGTTTGCTAGTGCAGTAGTAGTAGCTCTTGTATCAGTGTGGGCATGTTCTAGTCGCATAATTCATTAGTTCATGTAATGTCATGTTTGAGTTCATAAGTCCTTTTTGACAGACTTTTTTCGACGGACAGTCTGTTATTATCTGTTTTTGCGAAGGGGCACACAGCTGCTACCATTTTCAGTTTCTGATAAAACTCCTTTATGTTGGGAGTGGTCCATTTCGTGTTGAATTCCATATTATTTGGTGGATTGAAGTGACTCTACACAGTCAAGATGAGTTTATCAAAGTGTGTTTCATTTTCTCCTAGTGCTGTTTGTTCAGACGGTAGTTGATTGATAAGGTCGTTCATGTCTTCACCCTCAATTAGCAGAATCGCCTTTTGTCTTTTTTCATCAGTTATGTCGTGAGCCACAAATTAGTTTTTATAGTCTGCTGACGTATTTTACCCAACTTTTTCTGAGTTGCAGTTGAATTCAGGGAAGTGTGGCAAAGCAACCATGTTTTGGGGGGTTTTTTTTTTAGTATGCTGTTTTTTTACATTCTGTCGTTTTTGTTTTGTTTTTGTTTCTGAGCAAACGACTCTATCCTTGTTTGCCAATGTGATGTTTGGAAGAGAGGTAATCGATGTTGGCTAAATATCGATTATTACCACTGTGGGTATGTTGAGATGAATATGAATTATGGAGAGAGAGAGAAAAATAAACACGTGCTTCGAGCTATGGTAAAATTCCAGAATGATTCAGAAACCAGGGGCCGTAACTCCATTAACCTTCAGTTATCTCCTTTTGATTAATATAATGCTTACAAAAAGGACATTACAGAAGCGAACATTGGTCTTCACTAGAATTTGGGTGACAATAAGGCCCACCAAGGTTCCAGTCCTTTTTTCGCACTTATCCAGTGAAGGTCTGGTTAGTGCTTTCTCTTCTCATTTTTTATCCCCTATTATTTGGTGTGACACTAGTTTATGGCAACACTAAAATTTTAATTAATTTTTTTTTGTGAACTCCACAAACATATCGTCAAGGCGACAATAGACATTACATTAGAGTTTGGGACAACAAGACGTTGATCATCAATACGAAGATGAAGGAGTACTGGTCTACAGCAGTGAATAATGGACTCCAAGCAAGAGAACAAACTCAACACCTTTCACCTGCACAAATTTTGGTTAATCCAGAACCATATCTAAAACAAGAATGTCAGGTATTCCAAGTATGTTCGCTCTGCTCACCTAATGACTACTCCAGAGTATCCAAAATGATGTTCTATATGACAAGTTTGCAACCAGCTTCAGACAAGCAGGAGTATCTGTTCTACATTATAAGGATGTTTACAAGCAAGACATGAGAGCATATGGTATCTATCTAGTAGGTTGGGTGTCTTTGGCTGAAGATCGCAATCGCAGAAGAAAAACTCTGAAAATGCATGCTCAAAAATGAGAGAAAGAAGAAAGTACATATGGCAAAGAACTGCAAACAGAGCTCTCACAACTAGGCATTACCTACATTTTGGAAACTGTAACAGAGCCTGCCGATTCAGGATAGGTTTGCACAATCACACAGACGCTGTAATTTGGCAGACTCCAACAACTGATGCAGACAGTTTGTTCCATGTTTCTGCAATTATGTGTGGGAGAAAATAAAAACCTTTTCAAAAGTTTTCAGACCTGATTGTAGATATTGTCTTGCTGCCCACTTAAGCAAGGCGTGACACAAGGTCGGAAAGTGGGGATGTCAAGCCAACGCTCCTAAAAGAGGGACACTCTGGTCTAGAAAAAATTGCCTGGTCATCCCTAGCGGCATTCCTCGGTAGGGGCGTGTCAGGCAACAAGCAATAAACATGCCCCACCTGAAAGCCAGGTGAAAAAGCCTGGGAGGGTGGACTTCCTTGATAATACCCAGGCAGCATACCTCAGTCCGACAGATACTGGGCCAGTTCCTGGTCCTCCTCACCTGTCAGCCTGATTATCAAGAACGGATTCTTGACAGGTGCTTTCTACTCAAGTCTTCAAGCAACTGAAGCAGCAAGGAGATCAACCTTGCAACAGATAAAATAATTGTATGGTAGTTTAGAAAAACATATTCGGTGATGAAAAAAAATTTTTAAAGCGAGAAAAGAAAAGAAGGGCACATGGAAGACCCATTACAAATCCCCAAACACGTTTTAACCTTCTTTGAGATATATATTGTCCAATGAAACATTTTTTTATTTTTATTTTTTATTCTTCTTCACCACAAAGGTGATCACTCATCCCCCTCTCAGTACAGGCCAATAAGTCCCCTGTGCGTCATGAGTAAGTTGCTGGAATCTGTGTTAAATAGAGAAGTAATCAACCATCTCAACAAAAATAACCTTCTTAGTGACACTCAATATGGTTTCCATTCTGCTAGATCTACAGCAGATGTGCTTACAGTTATATCTCATAGGATTAGCAAATCTCTCGACGGAGGCAACCTTTCTAGGGCAATTGCTCTTGATATATCTAAGGCCTTTGATAGGGTATGGCATAAAGGTTTACTTCACAAGATCTCCAGCTATGGTATAGCTGGAAATGTCTTCTCAGTTATTAAATCATTTCTTTCTGATAGGTTCATAAGAGTAGTAGTTGAGGGGCAAAAATCAGAAGCTCACAGTATTAATGCTGGTGTCCCCCAGGGGTCCATCGTGGGCCCAACTCTTTTCCTGATCAACATTAATGATCTTCCAAATCACATCCTTACATCATTTGTAGACATTTATGCTGATGACACTACCATTTATGGTAGCACATCTAAGACAGTAAACGACCAAGTTCTCTCCGATTCTCTCTCCTCTGATCTTGAGCACGTGGTATAATAGGGAAAGGAGTGGCTGGTTACTTTTAATGCATCTAAAACCAAGCTTCTCTCTTTACATCAACATTCTGATCCACATTTGGCATCAATTGAAATGAATGGCTCTCGTATTCAGGAGGCCTCAAGTTTTGACAAGCTTCTGGACTTGACCATTACTCTTGATCTTAAATGGAACACGTACATCAAATCTGTTGCCAAGGCCGCTGGAAAAATGGTGGGATCTTTCTATCGATCCAGTAGATATCTCACTGCTGATGCAGTTCTCTATCTATATAAGAGCCAGGTACGTCCAAGGATGGAATACTGTTGCCACATATGGGCAGGAGCTGCTAGAAAGGACTTGTCCTGCCTTGATAGAGTTCAAGACTTCATAGTCTCGTAGGAGATGTCCTTTTCTCTTCCCTGCAACCTCTACCTCACAGAAGAGATGTTGCGAGTTTGTCTCTGATGGAAAGTGTTCGACTGAGCTTCAATCTATGGTCCCCCCCCCTCGCCAAACTTTCACAAGAAACACTCGTCTAGCTGAAAACACTATCAATAATTACCCCTACTCTTCATCTGTGCCTAAACCTAAACGTAGATTCCATGAACAAAGCTTCTTTCGTAGAACTGCACACCTGTGGAATTGTCTTCCGTTTTCCTGCTTTCCAGCTAACTACAATATGGTTGTCTTCAAGTCTAACGTAAATAAGTTCTTGATGAGCCGTTCCATATAAGTTATCAAATTTACCAAATTTTCATTACTAATGATTACTATATTGTCCAATTTCTACTGTACACTCTTTAACCCTTATCCTTGAGTGGCCTCTTGGCCTTGATAATGTGGTGATGCTTGTGTAAAAAAACACAAAAAAAAACCCCAAGGTATATTGCCACTTGGACATGAAGGGCTACTATTTGGGATTGTGTCTAATAAGGGACTGTAGAGTGTTGAGCAGCGAGACGTCTGTTCACATTACATTTAAATTTCTGCACGTTAGTACACTTAGGGAAGCAGGAAACAGGTAGTGAATTCCAAAGTCTAACTGTCTAGGAGGATGAACTATTAGAGTAGAAGGCTTTCCGGCATATAGGAACCGCAACAAGTTTAGTCAGGAGTATGTATATTGAAGAGGTACAAATGCTATGAGTTCATCAGACCACATTCCATTAAAGTACTTGTAAAACAGGTATAGGGCTGCAATATTGCGGTGATGGGACAGAGGTTGGAGTTTGGCTGATAGTGCAAGACTTATCAGATTTGAGGCTCTTTTTTTTTGCGCTCTGTGTAAGAGTGATAGACTCATGGTAGATGCAGCAGGTCAGATGTAGCAACAATACGCTATTCTTAGGCGAATTGTGGCTTTATAAAGGTATAGGATGCTCTCTGGGGTGAGTAATTTTCTAGCACGTTAGAGGGAGCCCAACTTCTTTGCAGCAGTAAAACATATCTTTTGCTTGTGTGCATGCATGCATAAAGATATATTTGATGTAGATATATTTTGTGCGTACATATGGTTCACCTTGGTGCGTTCACATCTGTATATTCTGCTGTGATGGAGACAGTGGAGATGCGAAGTGAAAAGAAAAGTGAACCACCCCTCCCCGCCCATTTAATCATTTAAAACTGATAATATTCTTGTGGAATAACTGGTGTGAAATTTAGTTGAGTTATAATCCATATAAAAAGAGAATCGTAAGACGATAAGAAAAAAAAAAAGAAATAATAATAAAACAAAATGCAAGTTGAGATATCTTGATAAAAGAAAGTAAAAAAAAAATGCTTTAAAAAAAAACACAAGAAGAAAAAAAAGGAAAAGAAAAAAAACAAGGCTATCAGATTTGCGATAAGTGCTTTGTGACATAAAACGTAAAAAGTCAGTTGATAAAAGAAAAATAATGAAAATTACTTTTATTTTTATTTATATATTAATCTGGCTATTTTTTACAAAAGAATTTGTTTTGGCTTATGGCATGTAAACCATCTATGAGTTATTTAATATCGAATGAAGTTGTCATAATTTCATAGGAATTCTGATGATAAATTGCTCTTAGAATATATTGCTCTTAGAATATATTGCTTTTAGAATATATTGCTCTTAGAAGATATTGCTCTTAGAAGATATTGCTCTTAGAATGTATTGCTCTTAGAATGTTTTGATCTTAGAAGATATTCCTTTTAGAATGTATTGCTCTTAAAATATATTGCTCTTAGAATGTATTGCTCTTAGAATGTTTTGATCTTAGAAGATATTGCTCTTAGAATGTATTGCTCTTAGAATATATTGCTTTAGAATATATTGCTCTTAGAATGTATTACTCTTAGAATGTTTTGATCTTAGAATATATTGCTTTCTGAAAATTCCTGTAGCTTCCAATGTCTCATGTTGTAGCACTTCAATAGCTCCTTCCAACAGCACCTGCTTCATCAGCTTCAGCTCCATTCCTACAAACACCTTCGCTATCAATTCAGCCCTTGGCCACATTCACACGAACTGAACCTATCCAAGACATCTCATCCCACCTCAAGGATGCCCACATCAATCCTCGTGTGACACATCACTTTATGCTGTCCAGAATCCAGTGTTCCTATTCCCGGGTTTTCCAGTTATCCAGTACCTCACATTTCTGTCCATCCAATTTTCGCCAGGTTCAACATTTCCTGTTCTCCAACCTTCTGGTTGCCAGAATCTTCATCTTTTCTAGTTCTACATTTTTCCTTTTGTATTTATGTCAGAATAAATATGTTCCTTTTTACAACTGTTCACCTCTGCTTGTCCTCTCTTCTTTGCTTTTTGTCGTATTTTGCCTGTGTCCACTTTGTTGGTCGTACAGTAGATCGGCATCAAACCTATCGGCCCTTTGTAACAAGCTAACCAGGCTGTATAAAAAACGGGGGCATTTCTTCACCCTTCATCCTCCGGCTCCAAAATTAACACTAACATCTAGACTCTAGACCATTCTTGCAATGGCCTTTTCCTGTTGCTTGCAGTATGATTCTGGTCCTGTGTAGTTCTAGAGTGTCCACTCTCACAGGTTTTGCCTTCTCTCCTTGTTAGTTTATTGCCACTCGCCTTGGGGAGCCTCTACTGGGGAATGCAGACAGGGCTGCATAGGCAATTTTTGGCAGGTTCAGAGTGCTCCTTTCCAGCTAACTTTCTAATCCCACTTTCCGATTCCCTTATGTCACACTTTCTCACTGTGGGAGAGAAATAAATAATTTCTTCGTTCTGCCTGCATACGGGGTTCCGTTTCCTGTTTGTTTGACACATGGTGAGATAAAGGAATCCCTGTGGCTTTCACAGCCTTTTTCATCCACAAAGACAGCAATGAAAAAGATGACAGCATCATCATCGTCGCCTGCAGCTTTTTCCTGTCAGCCTTAATCATCGCAGTGACGATCGAAACAACAGCAGCACTGACAACCTCGGTATGCCAAGTTCGAATCCAGTTTTTTCTACAGAAAAAAAAACCCAAAAAAAAAAAAAACCAACAACAACTCATAGTAAAAAACAAAGTATTATTCCGATTACAATCTAAAAAAAAAACAAATAAATAAAAACAAAAACAAAATAATACTAATAATAATTTATGAAAATAATAAAAATAATAATTTATAATAATAATAATAAAAAATTATAATTTATAAAATAATAATAATAATAATAATAAATTATAATTTATAAAATAATAATAATAATAATAATAATAATAATAATAATAAATTATAATTTATAAAATAATAATAATAATAATAATAATAATAATAATAAATTATAATTTATAAAATAATAATAATAATAATAATAATAATAATAATAATAATAATAATAATAATAATACTAATAATAATAATGATACGAGACACTGACAAAACAAACAAGATAGAAAAAGAGACAAAGAGAGGCAAGAAAAATAGGAAGAGAAACAGCTACATGGACGATTCATAAGGATTACAAAAGAAGAGATTAACGAAAACACTTAGAAATGGCTACAAAAAGGAAATCTTAACAGGGAAACTGAATCATTAATAACGGCTGCGCAAAATAATGCAATTAGAACCAACCACATCAAAGCAAGATCGACAAGACACAAGAAAATGCCAACTCTGCGAACAAAGAGTTGAATGTGGAGACTAACACCACACATGGACTACAAACAAACAGGATACAGAAAATGCTACAGATGCAAAACACAAAGTAACGACATAATAAGTGAATGCAGCAAACAAGCCAAAAAAAGAATATAAAAATAAACACAGTCAAGTGGGGAGGGTGGTGCATTGGCAATTATGCAAACAAATGAATTTTGAACACACAGACAAATGGTACAAACACAAACCGGAAACAGTAATGGAAAATGAAAGTCACAAGATCCTACGGGACATGGATATGCAAACGGACAAACCTATCCAAGCAAGAAGGCCAGATGTCATAATAGTTAAGAAGAAGGAAAAAACCTGCCAGATTGTAGATTTTGCCGTTCCAGCAGACCACAGAGTGAAAATCAAGGAGAATGAGAAGCGGAGAAAATACATGGAACTGGCCAGAGAGCTCAAAGAGATCTGGAAACTGAAGAAAGTAAAAATGACACCACTAATAGTAGAAGCGCTAGGAACAATACCAAAAAACTTTGAAAAAAGAATGGGAAAGATTGGAATTAGAGGGATGGCCAAGCAAATACACTGGATTTCAATAATGAAAACTGCAGAAATATTAAGGAAAGCCTCTTTTTTAGAACTGCATGCCTGTGGAACTCTGTTCCATCTGCCTGCTTCCCACCGGACTACAACTTGGATGTCTTCAAGTCCAACGTTAACAAATTCCTAATGAACCGCCCCCTTAAGTAAACACTTCATCAAATCTCCACACTAACGTAATGTACTTGCAATAACCCTTATCCCTGAGTGGCTTCCGGGCCTTGATAAGTGGTGATCACTGTGTAAAAAAAAAAAAAAAGCCCTTGAATGTGGAGACTAATACCACACATAAACTACAAACAAACAGGATACAGAAAATGCTACAGATGCAAAACACAAAGTAACATCACATGAAACTGATATTGTATAAATGAAAAAACTGCGCTCACCTTTTTTTTTTTGTTTTGTGAGTGTCACCATAAACAGGCACCACACCAAATGATGATGAAGATGATGACAACGATTTTGCTGACTAGGATTTCTCACACAGACCACCACCAGGCACTGGCAACCTGTGGTGTTCTCTGATTCTGAGTGACAACATTCCAGTGCTCTCCACCCTTTTCGATAATCCTGCAAATGTCAAGGAGGAGGGGAAACCCGAGGAGAGAAAGCACTAGCCAGACCTCCACCAGAGATGTGCAAAGTAGATTGGGTCCTTGGGGAGGCTTATTGCAACCCAAATTCCAGTGAAGACCAATGGTCGTTGCCAACGAGAAATCAATGGTAAACGACTGTTGTGATAACGCAAATTAATTTGCAAGGGTTATCGAAAGAGGTGGAGAGTACTGGAAATCTGAGGAGACTTGTTGTCACTCAGACTCCAGGGAACACCACAAGTTGCTCTCAAAGAACAATCTTTGATGATGGTTTGTGTGAATACTCCTAGTGAGTTAATAATAATAACAATAATGATAATAAAAATAATAATGATGAAAAACCAACACAAAGTCAAGTATCTGCAGAATGTCTTCTTGGTTCCTCCTCTTCTCTTTTCTCTCTCCCAACGATCGAACACAGCATATAATAACAAAACTCTAAAGCACGTCTGACAGCACTGACTTCTGCCAACAGTCTGCCCCTCCTCTTAACAACACAGGCTTTTTATATCGCAAAATCGTTCACCTCTATTTGCATATTCTTCTAACTCACGTGATCACTACTCTATAAATAAGAGTCTTGACCGTTTCTTTTCTTTCTTTTTATTTATTTTTGGTGACCGACCCGCACGTGGTCTATCCAGGTAAGTCACGCATTTCTCCACACTCCCCCCTGATCTCATGATCACAAACAGGACATGCGGGCAATCGTCGTTGGCGGGTACTCCTTCGAAGAATTGGGGGCAGCACTTCCTCATTGCTGTTTTCTTCATTACCACCATCATTACTACCAGTCTGTTCCATTATCCCGTCTCGTGGTTCCATAGGCGGTGTCTCACAATCAGGGCAGGGGGGCAGTATCTGTCTTTGTCGGGTACTTCTCCGAAGAATCGGAGGCGTCATCTCCTCGGTATGCTCCATCATCCCTTCTCGCGGGGTTTCGCAATCACGGGGGGTGGGCAGTATTCGTCTCTGTCGAGTATTTCGATGAGGCATTACTTCCTTGTGTCCATCGCTCTCCTCACTATTGTCATCAGTATGTCCCATCATTCCCTCATCTGGTTCTGTTGGTGGTGTTTCTATGCTCACCTGAAGAGGCAGTAAGTGATCAGGATCATCTCTGAACGGTGTGTGATCCTCCTCATCGTCCTCAGAATCAGAAGAGGTATAACAAGGGCGGATATCTTTTACGTGACGTGGTATGCCACCAATCAACATGGTCTGAGGACTTATGATTTCGTCTATTTTTCCCCGGAAAAATTTCGTAGTGCACCCAGCATTTGGGGGTTTTATCCAAACAAGGTCTCCCACCTGATATGGTGTATTGACAACACTCACCACTGATGGTATGGCATCAACTCTTTTCACACGCTGTTCATATTGGTAAATCCCATTGGCTGGTGCAGTTGCTGGTGTTGCATTGTCCTTGGGTGTTATATTATACCAGTACACAGCTTCTGGAATAGAGCACTGCGTCCTGGCTGCAATTCTTTTGATGGTGCGGTGACACCGTTCTGCTATACCATTACCCTCGGGATAATATGCACACCGATAATGCATTTTAATCCCCCATTCGTGCACGAATTTCTGAAATTCTTGACATCGAAATGTGGTGGCATTATCAGTCAGAATTTCAATCGGGGCACCACGTTCAAAAAAGACGGCTCTCAACTGTTGTATAATGCTGGCTGCATCCTGTCGTGTCAACAGGCGCCATATTGTGAAACGCGTCGGGCCACAATCCGTCATGGTCAAAAAATGTTTGTCCCCATAATGTGTTATGTCCATCCCTACTCTCTGCCAGTTGCCCTCCACCTCGAGCTTCCCTTTTTGCCATTGGGATGGTGCCGGATCAATTCTCTGACACTCTTCACACGAACGTATGGCTGCTTTCACTGATGCTTTTGTAGTTGCAGGGCATACTCTTCAGACAAAATATGCAGTCCTCTGAATTACAGGATGTCCAATCTGCTGGTGTATCATACGGATCTGGTCAGGTGTTAATTGATCTGTTACAGTCGCGCATGTTTGTTGTTGAAGATCGGATCCCTGCCTCATTGCATCGATCCACCTCTTTGGTACTCGAGTCAAGCTATCAGCCAAATTCTGCATCGACGAGACTAACGTAATGTCTACCTGCAAGCTGTATTCGTCAACTAGACGCTTAATTATTGCTAGTCTCCTTCGTACTAGCATTTCACTTGCAGCTCTAGTCTTAACTCGAGCCTTTCCAGTCAAGGTGTCGGTTAACCAATGGTAAACACACAATGAGTCAGTGTGGAGATGCACAACATTAGTCTGCCATTGCAATGCGAGATTAAGACCTTTTAACGTGGCATCAAGTTCTGCCAAATTTATATGTTGGGCATCATTTTTCGGACGAAGCCAGCATGCATCTTCCACAACAACACCTAGTTGCTCCAACACGACACCTGTAGCCAACGAACTTGCGTCAACCCATGCATTTAGTTCGTTTCCAGACACTTGCCACTCACCCCGGGCAGGGTCATTCCTATGCACTCTGGACAACATTTCAGCCATCATTTGTTGGAGAGAATCATCATCCGCAACATCGTCCCATCCTTTTGTTACTGTAGTCACTCGTCTTTTCACCACTCCTGTTGCCGATCGGAGCCATCCACAGACAGGTAGATGTCCTACCAATTTACAAAAGATAGAAAACACAGTACGTCTTGTTAATACATTGGGTAACTTTGGAAGTGGGCTCCCTCATTTCCATCGCAACGTATTGCCCTCCTCCCAGACCTCGAGGCCTAGCACGGGCACTCCATCCTTTAGGCGCTTAGGGTCTTTGCTTATTAACCCAAACGCTTTCAGTTTTATTCGAACTGCATCCGCAGACATTATGTCCTCATTAACATAGATGTCATCTATGTAGGCTGAAGCAGCTTTTGCTGTGGTCTCATCCTGCATCAAAACAGTTTTAATAATGGTTGTCATAATCAAGGGTGCTACGTTTAGGCCAAAACCCAAACGTGTCAAACAATATAGTTTTCCCTTGAGTAGTACTGTCTGAAACGGCCATAATGACTCATGGACACGTATCTGCAGGTAGGCCCTCTTTAGATCCAGAAGTGCTACATTGCTCCCTTTTTGACGCCACTCTCTCAGTTTAGCAGCGCACACATCTGCGTTTCCGGTAAACGCATCAACATGCCGATTCAACTCTCGGTAATCCATTACGGGACAAATTTTTTCTTTGGTAGGTTGTTCAACAGCCATGAGCGGAATTAATCCCTTGGGTGGTCCAAGACGTTCCTGTGGGTATGGTATTAACCAACCGTTGTCAATCCACATCTGAAGTTCTTCTTCATATGCGGCCCTATTCTTGGTAGAAACTGCATACTCTGGAATCGTGTTGCACAGCCGATCTGGTTCCTGGCCCATGGCCCATTTCCACTTTGCAGTCCACACCCTTTCGTTGTCATCAAATGTAGCACAGAAGTCCTTTTCTTCAATCGACATGGCTGCACAGACGTCTTTCCCTTCTCCAAGCCTGATACCTCTAGCTGCTGTGATTGTAACGCCTCCTAGTGCTTGTATTGCATCAATTCCAAGCAACATGTCGTAGCCAAGGGGTTTCTCCTGCATCACCAGAACGTCAACTTTAGCTGTGTCACCCTTCTCAGTGCAGATTGTGACTGTCCCTTCACCACAACATACCCGTGATAAGCCATTGATGGTCATAACGCCGACTGGGTTCCTCCGCCACACCGGACAGCAATGGGCACTAACTATAGACCGGGAACACCCCGTGTCTATAAGTGCTGAACACTGCACATCATCAAGTTTAACGCTAATGACAGGCAATCCTGTGTTTATTGGTTGGCAGGGGGCAAGGGTAGCGATAGTACCTTGCCCCCAACTTTGTTTCCCGAACAGTTGCGAGATATGTGCCCAAACTTATTGCAGCGATAGCATTGCACTGGTCTCTTTGATTGTGGATATACACCTCTCCTATCACTCCGGCACTCTTTAGCAAAATGATTGGCCTCCCCACATTTATAGCACACTGGGGTGGCATGCTTATTACTATCTGGAAGAGAGTCCACATTGCCTCCATGTCGAAAACGAGCTGCTGCTGCAATTGGTTCCTGTTCCTTACAGATGTTTCAAGCTCGGGCCAATAACTCATCAGTTGACAATTCATCGATTCTTGATGATGCCCGCAACAGTTTACTGACCTCCTCGGGTAGGCCTACCAAAAAAGCACAGCTTAATATTTTATCGTTGACCCCACCAAACGGTACAGATAATTTTCGCAGGTCGGCTAGGTACACGTCGACTGTTTCCTTGGGTTGAAGTGTCCGGCTCGTGAACTGTTGCCACGCAACAAATGGATCTGTACCAAACGCTGTATACAGGCTCTGCTTGATTTCATCCCAGTCTGGTTCATCCCCGAGTTGTTGGTAGACTGCATAGGCCCCTCCGGTTAGCCTCAAAGGGATAACTGTGGCTGGTTCTTTAATTTTGCACAGTTTACAGATTTTCTCTGCCTTTTCAATCCATTCAACGACAGCCGGTCCAGTGGTAGATCCGTCGAACTCGGGTATTAAGCGAATGTCGAATCTGTCCATTGTTAGTAACCGCACACCAAGCGCCGAAATAGCTTAAAACCAACACAAAGTCAAGTATCTGCAGAATGTCTTCTTGGTTCCTCCTCTTCTCTTTTCTCTCTCCCAACGATCGAACACAGCATATAATAACAAAACTCTAAAGCACGTCTGACAGCACTGACTTCTGCCAACAGTCTGCCCCTCCTCTTAACAACACAGGCTTTTTATATCGCAAAATCGTTCACCTCTATTTGCATATTCTTCTAACTCACGTGATCACTACTCTATAAATAAGAGTCTTGACCGTTTCTTTTCTTTCTTTTTATTTATTTTTGGTGACCGACCCGCACGTGGTCTATCCAGGTAAGTCACGCATTTCTCCACAATAATTTGTAAAAATAATTTCTAAAAATAGTAATAGTGATGATGATAATAATAATGATACTACTACTACTACTACTACTACTACTACTAATAATAATAATAATAATAATAATAATAATAATGATAAATTATAAAAATAAGTTATAAAAATAGTAATAATGATGATGATGATTTATAAAATAATGATAATAATAATTTATAATATATGAATGATGATGATGTAACGATAATAATAATAATAATAATTTATAAAAACAGTAATGATGATGATGATGATGATGATGATGATGATGATGATGATGATGATGATGATGATGATGATGATGAAACACATAAACTGGACATAGAAAAACTGCAACAGAAGTAAAAAAAAAAAAAGAAAATAGAGAAAAGGACATAAGGAGCCAAGAAAAATGAAACTGCTAAAGTGTAAGCTAATCCCCCTTAAGTGCTCCTTAAAACATATGGTAGTATCATCATAGACTGATGTCACACAAAATAGTCATGAAGGGTCAAGAAAGATGAAAAGACCAAGAAGAGAAAGCACTAACCAGACCTTCACTGGATGAGTGGGGAAACTTATTGGTACCCAAATCCCAGTGAAGACCAATGGTTGCTGGCAGCAAGAATTCAATGGCAAGCAGCTGTTGTGATAACGCAAATTCATTTGCAAAGGTTATTAAATGAGGTAGAGCGCACTGGGAGACTGGGAAGATCTGCTGTCACCCAAACTCCAGGGAACACTACAGGTTAATATCAGTGAGTAATCCCTGATGATGACCTATGTGAGAGCTCCTAGTGAGTACATAATATTAATAATGAAACATGAAGAAAGTCAAGTTAACACTAATAATAGTAGGAACAATAGGAATATTTCTGAAAAAAACATAAAAAAAAAAGAATGGGAAAAATTGGAATCGGAGGAAAGGCTGAGAAGATATAATTGACCAGCAATAACAAATGAAGCTGAAATCTTAAAGAAAATCCTTGAATACAGAAACCAATATAAACTGCGGACATAAGCCAGTCACAGGAAATAAAGACAAAAATAAGCTAAAAAGAACACGACCACATGAAATCAAGAAAATTGAAACTGCAAAAAGTTTAAGTTAACTTTCCCTCCACAAATTAAAGGTGTCAACCTCGATTGGCATCACACTAGATAGTTGTGAAGGATCAAGAAGGATACAAAGACTGAGGAGGGAGAGCACAAACCAGACTTCCACTGAAAAGATGCAGAAAATACTGGGACCTTTGGAACATTTATAGCCATTCAAACCCAAGGAAATACAAATGACCGTTACCTATGAAAAATCAATGGCAAGCGGCTGTTGCTACAAAACAGTCATTTGCAAGGTTATCGAAAAGGGTGGAGGGCACTGAAATCTGGAGAGACTTGCTGTCATTCAAACTTTAAGGAACATCACAAGTTGCAAGTGAACATTTGCTGGTGGTTTGTGTGAGAAATCCTAGTCAGCAAAAACGTTGTTGTCATCATCATCATCATCATCATCATCATCACTGCCACCACCACTACCACCACTACCACCACCACCAACAACAACGACACAAATACCAACACCATCATCATCATTTTATGATAATGACCCATAATTTCCTGATAATTATATATTTATTTCTTTGAAATAAATTCAGAGAACCTCTGCCATTACTAACCAACAAAGCGTTACCATTATCGACCAAGGGAAGAAACTATCAGGTACGTGTAGCGGCAGGAACAGCATATACTCGCAGCTTAAGATTATAAATATGTTTGGTTGATTGGTTGTAGCAGTCAACTTCCTTTCTGGCTAGTCCAATCAAAGGCTATCACTCAGGCAAGTTGACCACATGACTGAGTTTATAAAAGGTTAACCCCCCCCCCGATAGTTCTCCCTCTTTCTTACCGGCTCCTGCTGACAAAGCACTCCTCTGTTGGGGTGTGACTTCGCCGAAACCCTTGGGCCCTGGGTTAATGAGAAGACAAATAAGCCAACATGGCTGCCTCCGCACACGGACTTCAATGCGGTACACATACATGAATTCTCTTTCTCTGACAGGAATTTCTAATCTTTGGTCCCTGTTCATACATGGACACACGCTTCTATTAACTTCAACACACATCTATGAACGCTCTTTCTTTCTCTCTCTCTCTCTCTCTCTCTCTCTCTCTCTCTCTCTCTCTCTCTCTCTCTCTTTCAACAGTTCTTATTTTTTGTTAGCAGGAGGGAGGAGAGGACCATGGCAAAGTGGACGGCATCTGTGCCGTTCTCTGCTACATTAAGGATTGGACATCAAAACAGAGAGACTCTATTCAGTAGATGATTTCAGAATAATTTCATTCCGAGGTAACCAATGGATTTCGTTGCTTACAGATTAGTCTTAGAAATGACCGAAACAATTTACGATTTGAAAGCCGCAGGGAAAAAAAAAAAAAAAAAAGAAAATGTAAGGATGTAAAATTCCAGGCTGTAATACCATGGACAAGGTTAGTTAGGGCTTGGGTTAGGGTTACAGTCAAGTTACGGTTAATGTTAGATGAAAAGAAATTTGCTTTTCCAAAAAAAAAAAAAGAAGAAAAAAAAAGAAAGTGGAAAATAGTTCCTAAAAAAAAGGATTGAAAGTAGCTTTCAAATCAAAAAATACTTGTGTCATTTCTGGGACAGATTATATCCTTGTGTAAAAGGGAAGATGCAAAGTAAATAAGAACGATTATTGAATCGGTGATCCTCCCTCGGTGTCAAAGCCAATAGAGTCTTTGTTATTGTTGAGATAAACCGTTGATGTATGTCTCTAGTCCTGTGCAGTTCTAGGAGGCCCATCATTCCATGCTATTCCTTTGCATGCTTTGAGAAGGGGTTAGGGCTTGGGTTAATTATTTGAAGCGTCTCTATTGGGAAATGCAAACGGAGCTGCCCTAGCAATTATTATTAATTTATTTATTTTTACAAAGCAGAGTGCTTTTCCTCTGGGACGTTAGTTTTTCAACTCTCACTTTCCGACCCTTGTGTCACATTATGTTACCGGGGGTCGGGAGATAAATATCGATAGCCTGGTTGGTTGAGCATTAGTAGTCCACTTTGAATGATATTACCGTTGTCTTGGTGACCAAAACACGACGCCCCTCCCTCATCCCACCAGTCTCACTGTCTTGAATTTGAAACATAACACATGTGTGTTGTTCATTACTAAATAACACAGCATGGTGTCAGAAGAAATATTTTAATGAAATCCGAAAGAAGAATAATGAAGCGTTGGCGTCAGACAAACAAAATTAGAAAGTTTAACTGTAAAATTTATATATATATATATATATATATATATATATATATATATATATATATATATATATATATATATATGCGTTTTATTTTTTATTACCGTATCTTTCATTATTGTTTCAGGTACTTGGCCGTTTTTTGGCCATCTGTAGCTTCCTCAGACTTTTCCAGAAAGTAAAAGTCTGCAGATGCTACAGACGGCCAAGTAGCTGAAACAATAATGTAACTTAACAGAAAAATACGGTAATAAAAAATAAAACCCATATTTGCTTTACAACAGTATTGAGCACTTTCTTCAGTTTTTATTAATTACCATTTCTACTATATATATATATATATATATATATATATATATATATATATATATATATATATATATATACACACACACACAAGGGGCGTGCAATAACTAATGCCCTGACCCACTTCCCATAGCAGTAGAGCAACAAAACTTGGCACAGTTATTAGTCTTTCTCTACATAGGAACCACTCAGTTATGCATTTCTCCCATCGTTTGATGCAGCTCTCGAGACCGTTTAGAACACCCCAGGTTGATCCTCCAACCACGTCGTGACTTCAGAAATCAAGGCTGCATCATCTGGGAAACGCTTTCCTTTCAAAAACAACTTCATGGCTGGGATGAGGTGAAAGTCAGAGGGTGCAAGGCCAGAAGAGTAGGGAGAATGGAGAAGGATTTCATAACCACACGCCTGTGCTTCTGATCTGGCGACACGCGAGTTGTGGACTGGAGCGTTGTCCTGCAGGAGGAGGGTACCTTTGCTGATCTTGCCCTGCCTCTTGATTTTGATTGCTTACCTTAATTTCCTCAAAAGTGAAGCATAATAGGCTCCTGTAATTGTGGTACCCTTTGCCAGGAAATCTGTCATCACTACTCCGTCCTGGTCCCAGAAGACTGTGAGTATGACCTTGCTAGCGGAGGGTTGCACCCTTGCCTTCTTTGGAGGTGGTGAGTCCAAGTGCTACCACTGCATTGACTGGGCTTTGGTCTCTGGATCATAGTGATGGACCCAGGTTTCATCCTGTGTAATGAGTCTTTCTTGGCACATCTCCAAATTCATCCTCGAGCACTTGACACGTTCTTGCTTCTGAAATGGTGTGAGCAACCTGGGAATCTATCTGGCAGACACCTTATGCATATGCAACTGGTCATGAATGATAGTTTCCACAGACCCTCTACTAATCTTGACATCTTGGGCTATTTGGCGAATAGTAATGCGCTGACCTTCCAAAATGGCAGCCTCAACTTGATGGACAGATGCCTCATCAATGGCAGACAGAAGGAGGGCGACCAGGTCTGGGAGCTGTTTCCACAGACTTCCGGCCATGTTTGAATTCACAATGCCAGCATTTTACAAGGTCATATAATGGGGCATTATCACCATAAGTTTCTTTCATTTCATCAAAAGTCTCCTGTGGTGTACGTCCTTTCAAATACAAAAACCAGATCACTGCTCGACATTCAACAGGCTCCATTTCACACCTGACTCAGTTCAAACACCTGTAAAACAGAAACCACAATTAGTTCAGAGCTGTAATTTGCCACACAACCCGTAGAGATATAAATCATTGCACATTTCAGCTAGATCAGACAACTAGAAGTGGGTCAGGGACATTACTTATTGCACGCCCCTCGTATATATATATATATATATATATATATATATATATATATATATATATATATATACATATATATATATATGTATATACATATATATATATATATATATATATATATATAATATTTTTATTCTTTATGTAAATACAATCACATATTACTACGCTGTGCAAACCGTTTCAATTATATTTGATTTCATCAAGCAAGAAAAATCAAAATACAAAAATTAAAATGGTTCCAGACCTTTTCAAATTTCTTTATTCTTTTAACAACCATAATTCTAATAATAACCAAGGAACTTCTCTAACCACTTTAATTAAAAAACTTTTTCTTTAACATTATCGTTTTTTTTCTACATACTTTCTTAATACTTTATAACTTAATAATCCTTTATTTTACTTCTTTATTTCTTCTTTACTTGGCTGGTTTTTTTATCTGCAATTTCTCTTTATGTCTTTAAATATTCCTATCTATCTAATATATCAATCTACCTACACATTCATATCTTGTATGTATATTTACTTATATTTTACTATATGCATTTACTTACATACTTACTTGCTTTGTCCGGAATTTGCAGATACCGGCCATCCTCTTCCCTTAAAATTTTTTTAATTTTTTTATTTTATATTTTATTTTTTATTTATTTATTTATTTACTTATTTATTTTTTTCCATTTAGTGTCTTTTAATAACTCTTGCTGACATTTTCTTAAGTAATAAACTGTACATTTCAGTTGACCTTTCTCTTTTTTGCCCTATATTTTTTGCGCCTTTTACCGTCATTTTGTCTGGGTTATTTTGACATTTGCTTTTCTATTTTATATTTAATTCTATCACCATTTAATCTTTTTTTCTTCTTCTTCTTCACTGATTTTTTTTCTCTTCTTCTTCAGATTTTTCTTAATTACACTTTGTCTCGGCAGCCGTGTCGAACCCAATCCTTATTTTCCTTGTACATCTTTGGGAATTATTCTACGGATTTCGGCCTTTTGGATTATTTTGAACCATCTTCCAATTACGTGATTTCCTTGGATTTTATTTGCGCGAATGGAAATTTAATTAACTTTCTTGGATTTACATTTTTGGATTTTACCGTCATTGGATACTTTACCTTTCACCAGACTATCCATTCACGTGAAATCACTTTTTTCTTCGCCATATTCCCTCTGTTTCACTTTTTGTTATCAAGTAAGATCTTTGACTTACTTGCAGTTTCATCAAATATTTTTGTATGCAAAATCTGATCCCGAAGTTTGCTAATTCCTACCCTCTGATGAGAAGGAAAGTATTTCTTCAAAACTCCGTGGATTAAGGATTATCGACTTATTAAGTGTTTCCTTTTCAAATATGTTTTTAACTCTTTTTCAAAGTGTCTTTTAACATGTTTTATTAACTATTTGCTCTTATATATATATATATATATATATATATATATATATATATTTAAATATGTATGAATAAAAAATCAATATGAAAAATATATAAATGTTTATATCTTTTCCGTATTTATTTCCTGTGTGTTGACGTGTAGAAATACAAAAAGTCTTTTGAAAAAAACAAAAATGTTTCCTTCAAAAGCACATAATTGCGACCGATCCTTCGATCTTCTTGAGTGTGAATGATATATATATATATATTAGTGTTGGGACGATTAATCGGAATTGGATTATATATATATATATATATATATATATATATATATATATATATATATATATAGTCACCCACATACAGTAC
>NC_136524.1:48016891-48041891 GCF_053919585.1 Euprymna scolopes
CGACTTAATTCAACTGAAAGTGCTCAATGGTAAGAAACGAGTGGCTTCATCGAAATCTAACCACATAGCTGAGCGTCGCCGGTGGTCATAAAGAACCCATTTTTCATCGCAAGTCACAACCTGGTCAAGAAACGGGTCGTTCTTGTTGCATAAAAAACTTCTTTTTTTTTTTTGTTCAATTCGTGAGGCACCCATTTATCAGCTTCTTTTGTCTTTCCAATCTCTCTCAAGTGGTTGGAAATCGTCGTATACATTAGTCTAATTCAGAAGCAAGTTCTTGAACCGTTGTGCGTGGATTGACTTCGATCAAGGCTCTTAATTGATTATTGTCAACATTCAATGGTCAACCACTACGCCCATCATCTTCAAGACTCTTGTCGCCGCCACAAAATTTCTTAAACCACCATTTGTATAGTGCGTTCAGTAATGGTTCCTTGGGACAAACGCTTTTCGGCCTAGCTTGAACTGAAATAAGAAATTTGCAAATTTGCTTTTTTTTCCACCTTGTATTTAATGTTCTAAAAAGAAGACATAATTGTTTTAAAACAATTGTAATTTAAACGATTAGATAGAGCGAAAAACGCCCTTTAAAATGATATATAAAGTAAAAGTATTATACCGAAAACTTATTTGAAAATACATCATTTGAAATCAAAATTAAACATTCCGCAAGAACTTTCACGTCAACCTAATATATATCTGTTTCTCTCTTTTGTCTATCATCCCATTTTATCTCACTTCATCTCCCCTCCCCTTCTCTCTCTCTTTCTTTTTCTTTCTTTCTCTTAACATATCTCTCTCTCTCTATTTATCTATCTATCTCTAATTTTGTCATTCTATTTTATTTCATTTTGTCTCCCTCTCTCTCTTTTTCTTTCTTTCTCTCTATCTCTTTATCTTTCTCTCTCTGTGTCTATCTCTCTCTACATATCTCTCTCTCTATCTATCTCTTTATCTTTCTCTCTCTCCCCCTCTATCTATCTATCTATCTATCTATCTATCTATTTTGTCATTCTATTTTATTTCATTTCGTCTCTCTCTCTTTCTCTCTCTACATATATCTCTCTCTATCTATCTCTTTATCTCTCTATCTATCTATCTATCTATAATTTTGTCATTCTATTTTATTTCATTTTCTCTCTCTCTCTGTTTCTTTCTTTCTATCTATCTCTTTATCTTTCTCTCTCTCTCCCCCCTCTCTCTCTCTCGCTCTCTATCTACCCATCTATCTCTAACTTTGTCATTCTATTTTATTTCATATCGTCTCTCTTTCTCTCTCCCCCTCTACCCACCACCCACCTACCTACCTACCTACCTATCTCTTTCTCACTTTCCGTTTCATCTTTCATGTCATCTAATATACATGTTAAGACAAGCATAACACCCCTCCCCCTCCTTTCATCTCCATGGTCCTTTCATGCAAACATCAGCAATGTTCGTTTATTACAATTGGATCTTCTACCTTTTTCGTATCTTTTGTTCTCTTCACCTTTTTATGTGATTGGTTGGCTCATCTAAAACAAACCTACGACTTTACTCCAGGTTTTCTTTCTTTTTCACTGGGTGCAACAATGGCTTAATGGATACTCTTCCAAACTTGAGATCGGCTAAATCAAGTTCACACATTGGTTCCTCCCACATCACCGAAATTAAGGCCTGTTTAGAACTTTAATGAGTGATCGTTCCTATTTATTTGCCTCTCCACGAGGGCAGAGTTAGACACCAAGGTCGGTTTTTAATGTGGGGGGTGGGGAGGAACAAAAATTTTTTTTTATTGTCTCAGTCGCGAAGGATTTCTCCTCCACTAACCGAGAACAAAACAAAAAAAAGTTGAAGTGTATCATCAGAACAGATACTACACTTTGATCTTGGTCCGCTGTTTGTAGTTAACGAGCGATTGTTGATGAAATAAAAAGTTACTTATTTTTGAAACTTTTAAAAATGGAAGCACAAAAATGAGAGAAAGGGTGGGGAGATATGTTGAAATTAGAAAAATTACAAAGAGAGGTAGAAGATAAAAACAGAAAAGCAATAAAGAGAGAGGTAGGTTGAAAGATAAATACATAGACAGATAGCTAGAAGTAGATAGATAGATAGATAGATAGATAGATAGATAGATAGATAGATAGATAGATATAAAGGGAGAGTGAGAGAGAGATGAAATGAAATAAAACAGGATAACACAGACAAAATGAGGGGAAAAGATAGATAGATAGATAAATAGATAGATAGATAGAGGGAGAGAGGGAGAGAGAAGGAAAGAGAGATGTAAATGGGACTGCTCTTTCTTTAATTGGATTGTTTTGATTATCAATTGTTTTACTTATCAGAGGCATTCCGATACGAAAACCTACCTAAGAACAGCCCCAGACGCATACAGTACATTCGTGTGAAATTTCACAAAAATTAGTTCAACCGTTTCTGAGTCCATAGGGAAAAAACTCACACAGACACACACGTAGACAAAGTGTCTTTTATATATAAGTAGTTATACACTCTTGATTGATTTTTTATATTTAATATAAATATCACCTAAGGTGAAATTGCAGAAAGCATCCTGGGCCCAACTCTTTTTCTGATCTACATTAATGATCTTCCAAATCACATCCTTACATCATTTGTAGACATCTATGCTGACGACACTACCATTTATGGTAGCACATCTAAGACAGTAAACGACCAAGTTCTCTCCGATTCTCTCTCCTCTGATCTTGAGCACGTAGTACAATGGGGAAAGGAGTGGCTGGTTACTTTTAATGCATCTAAAACCAAGCTTCTCTCTTTACATCATCAACATTCTGATCCACATTTGGCATCAATTGAAATGAATGGCTCTCGTCTTCAGGAGGCCTCAAGTTTTGACAAGCTTCTTGGCTTGACCATTACTCCTGATCTTAAATGGAACACGTATATCAAATCTGTTGCCAAGGCCGCTGGAAAAATGGTGGGATCTTTCTATCGATCCGGTAGATATCTCACTGCTGATGCTATTCTCTATCTATATAAGAGCCAGGTACGTCCAAGGATGGAATACTGTTGCCACATCTGGGCAGGAGCTGCTAGAAAGGACTTGTCCTGCCTTGATAGAGTTCAAAATAGACTTCGTAGCCTCGTAGGAGATGTCCTTTTCTCTTCCTTGCAACCTCTATCTCACAGAAGAGATGTTGCGAGTTTGTCTCTGAGGTATCGTTATTTTCATGGAAAGTGTTCGACTGAGCTTCAATCTATGGTCCCCCCTCGCCAAACTTTCACAAGAAACACTCGTCTAGCTGTAAACACTATCAATAATTCCCCCCCACTCTTTATCTGTGCCTAAACCTAAACGTAGATTCCATGAACAAAGCTTCTTTCTTAGAACTGCACGCCTGTGAAATTGTCTTCCGTTTTCCTGCTTTCCGGCTGACTACAATATGGTTGTCTTCAAGTCTAACGTAAATAAGTTCTTGATGAGCCGTTCCATATAAGTTATCAAATTTACCAAATTTTCATTACTAATTATTATATTGTCCAATTTCTACTGTACACTCTTTAACCCTTATCCTTGAGTGGCCTCTTGGCCTTGATAATGTGGTGATGCCTATGTAAAAAAAAAAAAAAAAAAAAAAGAAGCAGAATCGGAGAGATGAGAAAGAAGGTCTTGGAGTAAAAACAAATTGGTATCATTTTGAACAAGGAAAAGAATTGCTGTTTCCTCCTCTTTTTTTTTTTTTTTTTTTTTTTTTTCATAGTGAAAAGAATTGATAAACAGTATAAACGGATTATATAGAAAGGAAGATCAGCTCAAGCTGTCCCAATCAATCAAGAAGAAAAAAAAATCATTCAAGGCTGAAAATGACAACATTTCGTTATAGGAAAAGAAAAGTACCTTTACAAGTTTAGTCAAAGAGTTTGAAACCAGAAAGAGTAAGTCTCTTTCTCAAAGAGATTTTAATGAAAACGTTAAGAGTTTTTAAAATTTGAAATTAGGAATCGTTGTTTTAGTAAAGCTACTTTTTTTAAATGTGCGTATGAAGACAGTCAATAGGCTTAGGACGCTTTAACGGTGAGTTTAATATGCAAATGAGTTGGAAGCGAGTAATATTCATTGTCTGCATGCGCACATTTTTTTTTTTTTTTAAGTAGTGCTTTACTAAAACAACGATTAAAAAAAAAACTCTCGACATTTTCATCACAGAGATTGAATGAAGGAAAATTCACAAGAGAATATCAGAAATGAATGTTTTCTGTTACTACATACGGTATCTATTCTTCTTCAAGACTTGTATTGTTATTTTACTGTTTCTTCAAATCTTGTTTTATGTTTCCCTATCTCCGAATTGAGCACTGACCTGGGCATTTTCATGACAGTTTTCTAAACTTTATTACTTCTGCTAAAAAAAAAAAAAAAAAAAAAAAAAAAAAAACTTTTATAACATGCGGGGAATAAAAAAAATAAAAGAAACAACTAAAAAAAAAACAACTACAAAACAAAAACAAAAAGAAAAGAAAAATAGAAAAAAAGGCAACAATAACCAAACAAACAAAAGACATGTTAGGTCTCTTGCAAAGAGTAACACTGCTAACATTTAAGCTAGTACATCACTCGAATTAAAAACAGATTGCCCAAACTAGTGAGAACGATGTCTTCACAACCAGGAGGATTAAAAGCAGGACCTAAAGTGAAGATGAGCTCACGTAGTGTTGAATAAATAGGGTTGATACACTGACTTCCATTAGATCACCAAAGTTAAGTAACTCTGAGCCTGGACAATAATTGGATGGGTGATTAAAAGGTATTTTTGCAGGCTTACAATGCAGGAGTGTACAGTTTTTAGTAGCACTAAAACTTCAGGTAGATAAATAAGTAAATATAAAAAAATAATATATATAAAAAAAAAGGGTTTGTATTACTGTACACATAGATTCGAAAAAGTTGTCAAAAAACAAATATATAACAAATGTTATCAAAGGCAAGATAAGTTACTTTTCTGCCAAACTGGATATATTTTTTGTGTTTTTATTCAATGTAACATATTTATTCAGCTCGAAAAACATACAGTGTTTACCGATGTATTCGAAAATTCAAGATGGCGTCTCACACCCTCTTTAACACCGTAAGTATGGAAAAAGGTGTTATAAATAGAAAACTATACAAAATACTATTAAAAACCCGCCGAGTATATGTCAACCTATGTCACGGTAACATATATTGAGCGAGTTTTAACAGTATTTTATCCGGTTTTTTATTTATAACATCTTTTCCCACACTTACCGTGTTAAAGAGAGAATAAGACGCCATCTTGAATGTTCCAATTCATCGGTAAACACTGTATGGTTTTCGAGTTGAATAAACATGTTACATTGAATAAAAACATGAAAAATATATCCAGTTTGGTAGAAAAGTAACTTATCTTGCCTTTGATAACATTTATTTGTTATATATTTGTTTTTTGACAACTTTTTCGAATCTGTGAACATTAATACAAACCCCCAAAAAATTATTGACTTATTTATTTATTTATTTATTTATTTATCTGTTCGTAACGACGGTACATTCCTGCATTGTAAGCCTTCAAAAATACCTTTTATTCCTTAACAATGCTTCAAACAAACCACGCCATACTTCTTGGATGGGTGATTATTTGAGAATACTAAGTGCTCCATCAATGTGTTGGGATGTCATCTTTTTTTTTTTCATTTTCTTAAATTCAATAATCCAACAAATATTTAAACAATGCGATATGCATAGTTGAATACTAATTAAAAATAACAGGGAGAAAAACCAGAGAAAAATGGACAAGTGATTATAAATATAACATTTCACTTAAAACAGCAAAGAACATAAAAAAAAAATGTAAAATTAACAAAATAGGACAACTTAAGGAAAGAATAAAGAACAGATTCAGTCAACTGAAATCCCATTTAAGTAGAAAACAAGGTGAATGGGATTCTGAGATATTGAGTTTACAAAACAAATTACCTCTCTTTTACTGCCAATATGATTAAAATAGAAAGAAAGAATAATTTTATTTCTATTAATCAAAACTTAAAAACCTAGCACACACAAGGTAAATAAAGATGATATAAGAAATTATAATTTAAATACATATGCATATAACAAATCATATTATAACTTGTGACGATGCTAACAAAACTTGTGGAATTCAAATTCAACTATCATTAAACCTCCAAAAAATGTAAACGAAAAAAAACAACATGTAGTTTCGTATTTAAGGCAAATCGCTTACTAAGAATACTCTAACTGGTAAATAAACTATCAGTATAATAATTAATATAACTTAATAGAACTCGAAGAATGGTAAAATAAAAAAAATAAAAAGAACAAGCGGCTAAAAAAACTTAAAATAAAATGAAAATAACATAGCAATAATAATAGGCAAAAAATACGAAAATAATTAATATAAGTTAAAATAAATTAAGCATGACCAAACAAGAAACAAGAAGGAATGGCAGAGCATGTTGGTTACATGAACCACGCAAGTTGTCAAAAATGGTGCTTTTATAATTTTTTTTAAAGTAAACATCCGATGAGTATGTGACTAAATATGCAGCAATGAGATAATTTTGTAGACTTGTTAGTCACAATACGAAATAATATTGTAATTAATATCTTTTAAAACGTAATAAATGACCAACTGAGAAAACTTGATATTTGGAACTTGGAGAATTATTATTATTATTATTATTATTATTATTATTATTATTATTATTGGCTCACATGGAGCTTTCACACAAGTCAACAAACTTTTGGTGTTCTCTGGAAGCTGAGTGACAACAAGTTTCCCCAGACGTTCAGCTCTCTCCACCTCCTTCGATAGCATTTGCAAATGAATTTGCATTATTGCAACAGCCGCTTAACATTAATTTCTCGCTGGTAGCCGCCATTGGTTTATACTGGAATTTAAGTGGCACACATCCTCCCCTATTATTATTATTATTATTATTGTTGTTATTGTTATTATTATTATTATTACTACTACTACTACTACTACACCATACATGCTCTGGAATCCAATAAGGCCTTCATTGAGCTTGAACTTCTTTCAAAATGTACAATATATACATAAATATATATATATAGATATATAACAAAATTTACAATATATATATATATATATATATATATATATATATATATACTTAAAAAATATTTTCATCATAAAAAGCTTTATTATGGGAAAGATTTTCTAATATATTATGATTGGTATTTACAAACTGAGTACGCTTCAAGCAAATGATTAACCTATATGTGTGTGTGTGTATGTGTGTGTGTTATAAATAATACTAATTTGTTTTATACCTACAGACACTATGGTTTCATGCTTTCGCAATCATCAGTGCAGGAAGTGACAATTTCTACTTGTTGGGAGATTCAAACCCAACTACAATGTCATCTTTGAATTCATGTACCTCTGGGTAACCAAAAATTACCATGAGAATTATTATTATGACCGTTGGATCTAAGTAAGGCAGCTTAGTTTAATGATGACAGTCCACGGCCACAAATTCAAAAAAAGAAGCGTATGAGCAAGAAATACAATAGTAGAGCATTTTTTTTGCAATAGCCAACAAAAAAAAGTGTAAAAAATAATAAGTATATAAGAAAAAAATGTTACCAAAGCAAGATGTTAATCTTCTACCTAGCTGGATGATTTTTTTTTTTTTAAACTTACAGGGTGTTTCAAAAGTCTTGGGAGCATTACAAATGCGTATATCTTATGAACTATTCCAGGTAGAAAAATGAAACTGGTGCCATTTTAAAGCTTGCTTAATCAAGTTTTTGGTCATACTAATGATTTTCGTCTTATCTTTCCAGGTGCAGTAATGGCGTTCTCTAAACAAGACAAGGCATTTTGCGTCCTCCAATTTGCAAAAACTGAATCGTGGACATGTGTTCAGCATGCATTTCGCAGGAAATTTAAAAAAGAAGCCCCTGAAAGGAAATCCATTGTCAGATGGCATGCTAAATTTGTGAAAGATGGGTGTTTGTGCCCAAGTAAGCGAACAGGTCGCCCTTCAACTTCAGAAGATGCAGTTGAGCAAGTTCGGACAGCCTTTCAGCGGAGCCCCCGTAAATCAGTGAGAAAAGCCAGCAGGGAACTTCAGCTTGCTCCATCAAGGAAACGACTGCAAATGGTACCTTACAAGCTCAAGTTGGTCCAAAAGTTGAAGGACACTGATAAGCCACTTCGCTGTGACTTTTGCATTGCAATGCAAGAGAAGTTGGAAGATAACGGCTTTGATGACCGGCTTGGTTTTAGCGATGAGGCGACCTTCCATCTGAATGGCAAAGTTAACAAGCATAACACTCGCATATAGAGTACTGAGAATCCTCATGAACTTCTTGAGCACAAGCAAGATTCACCAAAAGTGAACGTGTTTTGTGCAATTTATCTCAACATGCTGAAAGACTGGTTAATGGCTCAGTTGGAAGAAGCAGAATCTGATGACTTCATTTTTCAACAAGATGATGCACCACCACACTGGAGTCTTAGAGTAAGGCAGTTTCTTAACACAAGGCTGCCTGGTAGATGGATTGGGAGATCTGGGCAAGGTGATGACGTTCTCATGCCCTGGCCTCCTAGGTCTCCAGATCTTACCCCGTGTGACTTTTTCCTTTGGGGCTTTGTCAAGCAACAAGTCTATGTGCCGCCCCTTCCAAGAGATATTGACGAACTAAAGGCTCGAGTAACGGCAGTTGTGGGAACCATTGACGTCAAAATGCTGGAACGCGTTTGGCAGGAAATGGACTATCGACTAGATGTCTGCCGTGTGACGAATGGTGCTCATATTGAGCAACTTTGAATATTCCCCACAAAACTTGACACTTTAACCTTTCCAACGGTACCAATTTCATTTTTCAACTCCTAATAGTTTTTGAGTTATTAAAAATTGTTATGTTCCCAAGACTTTTGAAACACCCTGTATTTTAAATTTTTTTTATTTTTATTTTTTTTGTTGAAAACAAAATTAGTGACAAGTCTGTTGAGTTAAACTGGAAAAAATTGTGGCTTCATTTGAGCCACGTTGAGCCTTGATAATCTCTAAAAAATTGAAAATCAAACAATAAATAAAAAATAAGTATACAACTAATAAATGTTACCAAAGACAAGATAAGTTAGTCTGCTACCTAATTACATATGTTTATCAGATATGAGTTTTAACTGCTTTTAAAGCATTTATTTATTTTGAAACAAAGATAGTGTCAAGTGTGCTAAGTTGGAACACAAATAACAGTTTCGTTAGAGGCACCCGAGTCCTCGACAATTGCTTAAAAATCGTAAATTAAACAAAATACTATTAGATCATTACATTGTCACACGATTAATGACATTTATTGGATATGTTTCTATGGGTATTTTGTTCAATTTTTGATTTTTTTAACGATTATTGAGGCTCACCATAGCGTTAATGAAACCGCCATTTTTTTTCGTTTTAACTGAACAGACTTGGCAGTAATTATGTTTTCAAATAAAAAAAACGCTTTAAAATAAGTTAAAACATAAAAATAACTTGTTCATGTAGGTGGAAATGTAATCTCCTACCTACATAGAAGAGTAGCTTCCCTTTCGTAACATTTATTTGTTGTATTTTTTCATCCCTTTTTGTTTTGTGGGCTATTGTTATACAGGTGCTGCTGCACTCAAATTAATTGTCCTTTTCTCCTCCTTGCAACCTCTATCTCACAGAAGAGATGTTGCGAGTTTGTCTCTGATGTATCGTTATTTTCATCGAAAGTGTTCAACTGAGCTTCAATCTATGGTCCCCCCTCGCCAAACTTTCACAAGAAACACTCGTCTAGCTGTAAACACTATCAATAATTTCCCCCACTCTTTATCTGTGCCTAAACCTAAACGTAGATTCCATGAACAAAGCTTCTTTCTTAGAACTGCACGCCTGTGGAATTGTCTTCCGTTTTCCTGCTTTCCGGCTGACTACAATATGGTTGTCTTCAAGTCTAACGTAAATAAGTTCTTGATGAGCCGTTCCATATAAGTTATCAAATTTACCAAATTTTCATTACTAATGATTATTATATTGTCCAATTTCTACTGTACACTCTTTAACCCTTATCCTTGAGTGGCCTCTTGGTCTTGATAATGTGGTGTTGCCTATGTAAAAAAAAAAAAAGAAAAAAAAAAGTCAATGGAGGGGGAAACTCGTCTATACTAAGACAATTTTATTTTTGCAGAATCCCCTTTTCAGGGGAGCTGGTTATCTCCCACATTAAACCAACCTTGTGTCACATTTTGTTTCGTGAGAAAAAAATAAATGACTTGTTATAAATGTCCAATATATCGCCATACATATTGCAACATAAAGCAAAAAATTAAAAAAAACAAAAAAACAAAACAAAACAGAAAAACAAACAAACCCCAAAGCGTAAGTAATTTAAATATTATTTATTGAATAACTTTAAGAAGAGTGGGAAATGGATCTTAGGTTTACTTTCGCTTCTCTATATTTGTCCTTTGGTCCTCACATTCCGTGAACGATGTTTCTGACAAAGAGGGAAGAATTGCTGTTTTCTGAGTCAGAATCTATCTATATAAAATTATCGGGGCTTATGCACCTTTGCCACCGGCGCTATTTTTAAATAGTTTTCCAAGTTAAATTCATGTTTCACGAAATCTTTTTTTTTTATTAAATTGTTAGGTGGAAACACAGAATAGTTATAAAACATCTTTCACTCCCATGTTAAGAACGGCTTTCAAAATAATAACGTTATCATTTCAGCACGGTGGCAAGTTTTTCAGCTTGAATTTTTTTAGTTCTTTTTTTTTTTTTTTTTTTTTAGCTTCTTACATTTAAGCTTGATGCCTTTTCTGGGGTGATTTCCATTAAAAAAAAAAAAAAAAAAAAAAGAAAGAAAAAAGCCACTTCTACAGCATTCGAGCGGCCGCCATTGTTAAGGGGCGATAACTCCAATTTCCTTTTGATTAAATAACACGGCAAATAAGTAACAAACAAGAATTTTTCCGAACAGAAAAATATTTGAAAATCAAATAATTTATTGTAAAAAAATGTATCAATATATAATTGTAAAAACATTTATTTAAAAGTCTCCGTAAGATAGTTATCTCCACAGCGATGTGTAAAACGTCAGCATTATACACATTAATAGTGGCGTTGTCATTTCGTGTGTTTGTGTCAATTTCTGTGGATGGGCATTCGCGTTATGATTGTTAATGGAAGTAACGTTTTGTTTTTTGTTTTTTCTATGGATAAAAAAAACAATATAAGAGTTACCTTTTGTAAAACAAATAGATTTTTATTAACGAACTACACAGACGATAAAATTAATTTTAACCTGTTCTGTTGATACATGTATCTAAAGATGCTGCTGCTGCTTACAGACGTCCATACTTTTTTGAAAAAGGTGCAAAATTTGATTATCACTCTGTCATTTTAAATAATCAAATCCAAATGAATTTTTTAAGTCAATTTTGCTTTTGCAATTTTTATTATCTCAAGGGTCATATCTTCTGTTATATGAACATATTGTTTATTATTGAAAACCATTTATATAAAAAAAATCTATTTAAACTTCATATTGTATAATATTTTAATTTAATATCATTTAAAGCTTTTTAAAAATAATTATTTTTTAGAATTCTGTTGTTTTTTTTTATTGTAATTCAAATAATTATATCACTGATAAAAAAAAAATTATCAAGAAAAAGTGTTGATTTTTGTTTTAACATAATAATATTGATTTTATGTCCAATTCTATTTACAACTTCAAGGTAAATGAAAAAAATCACAGGATTTTATATATATACTAGCAAAAGTACCCGTTGTTGACTGGGTCCAAAAATAGCCTACAGAAAATGGACTCTGATTTATGAAATAATGATAGGTTATGAAAAGGAAGGGTTGTAAAGAGATAGCTTCGAATTTGGGGGTATCAAAACCAAAGCAAAATATGATGAAAGTAAAAATAGAATAGATAAACCCCATTATTTATTATACCATACCTGTTCACACTGAAACACTTATCACAATATTCTGTGGATCTATATTAAAAAATCTTGTTAAACTTTGTGACATATTTCCATTCTATTGAGGTTAAGCGTGAACGAACACCCAATAATTTTATTATACCATATTTCTTCAAACTGAAACATAATTATCAAAGTATACTTACGCAGATAGATATGAAAAGTCTTTATTAAAGTTTGTGCTTATTTCCATTCTATGGAGGCCAGGCGCGAACGCAGACTCTCACAATTTTATTATACCATCCCTATTTAAGTTAAAACATACTTATCAAAGTATTATTATGTACATCTATATCAAAAACACTTGTAAACGTTTTTTTTTTTAATTTTTAAATTTATTTCCATACTTTGTGGACCAGGCGCGAACGCAGACCCCACAATTTTATTATAATTTATATATACATACATATACACATAGATATATATATACATATGCATACACATGTACATATATAAACATGATGATTGCAACGTCTTATCAGACGAGAGCCACTCCCCCAGTCACTAAAATGCATGTGCCCGAATATGACTTTTTAGCCCTGCCAGCGACTTGCACACCCTCAAGCAGACATGACACTGAAAACGTTCACTGATTTGTATGAAACTAACAGCAGCGGAACCTGTATTATCGTGGGCTTTCATGTGATTAACAAAACCTGCCTTAGACAACAGAGCCCGATCACACACCTTACAGATCCAGAGATCTCCATGGTTGGGTGGCAAGGTTTGGCATTTCCTACATGCTCTCTTAAGCTTCGCTCGGTCTATTTTGGCTGCTTCAAAGAGTTCTGCACCCCTGTATATCAGTGTCCTCCACTGCTTGCGATCATACGTTAGTGACTCCCAACTGTCAACAGGAATATGAAAGCTCACCAGACTCTCCTTGATGCTATCACGAAATCGTTTTTTGGGCTTGTGCTGGGGTCTTTTGCCAAGAAAGAGCTCACCATAGAACAATTGTTTTGGGAGTCGATAGTCTTCAAACTGGATGAGATGACCCGCCCAACGCAACTGATTCTTAATAACAATGGTAGCAATACTGGTTGTTTTGGCCTTTTTTAAGACATATGTATCAGGGGCAAAGCTGTACCACTTTAAACCAAGAATGTGTCTAAGGCAGTGCTGATGGAACCTCTCGAGCAATTCTATATGTGACCGGTACAAGGTCCAAGTTTCAGATGTGTAGAGTAGGGATGGTACTACACATGCTTGATATACTGAAATTTTAGTTGTCAGAGTTAGATCACCATCAGACCAGACTCTATCTTGTAACCTTCCAAAAGCATCAGATGCCTTGCTGATTCTCTGTCTTATTTCCACATTAAGAGTGCCATCATTTGATAAGGCACTCCCAAGGTAGACAAAATTTTTTACGACTTCAAGGCACTTTCAACAGACGAAGATATCAGGTTCCACATACAGATCATCGAGAGCCGGAGTGTACATGACTTTAGTTTTCTGTCAGTCCAAAGCAGGTACAAGCATTTGTAAAGAGATCCATCACTAGTTGCATATCTATTTTTTTTTTTTTTTTATGGAGTTCACCACTTATCAAGGCCCAATGACCACTCGGGGATAAGGGTTATTGTGTGTACAGTAATCAATGGGATAGTGTAGCAATAGTATTGGAGAATTGATAAGGTGTCATTACTTAGGGGGGCGGTTCATCAGGAATTTGTTTGTGTTGGACTTGAAGACATCCAGGTTGAAGTTGGGAGGGAAACAGGCAAGCGGAACAGAGTTCCACAGGCGTGCAGTTCTAAGAAAGAAGCTTTGTTCATGGTATTTACGTTTTGATTTAGGCACAGATAAGGAGTAGGGAAAATTATTGACGGTGGTTTCAGCTAGTCGGGTGTTTTTGAAAAAGATTGGCGGGGGGGGGGACCAAAGAATGGAGCTCAGACGATAGAACAAAGTCAGGCTCGCTACGTCTTTTCTGTGGGAAAGAGGTTGCAGAGTAGAGAAAAGGGCATCTCCCACTAAGACACAAAGTCTATTTTGTACTCTGTCTAGGCAGGATAGGCTGTTTTTAGCAGCTCCTGCCTAGACGTGGCAGCAGTATTCCATCCTTGGATGTACTTGGCTTTTATATAGATAGAGAATTGCATCAGCAGTGAGATATCTTCTGGAGCGGTAGAAGGACTCCACCATTTTTCCAGCGACCTTGGTAACAGACTTGATGTACGTGTTCCATTTCAGGTCAGGAGTAAAGGTCAATTCCAGAAGCTTGTCAAAACATGGAGCCTCCTCAAGACGAGAGCCATCCATTTCAATTGATGCCAGATGGGTATCAGAGCATTGATGATGTAAAGATAGGAGCTTGGTTTTAGATGAATTTAAAGTAACCAGCCATCTCTTACCCCACTGTACCATGCGCTCAAGATCAGAGGAGAGAGAATCAGAGAGAACTTTGTCATTTACGGCCTTTGATGTGTTGCCATAGATGGTTGTGTCATCAGCATAGATGTCTACGAATGATTTAAGTATGTGTTTTGGGAGATCATTGATATAGATCAGGAAGAGAGTTGGGCCCAGAATGGACCCCTGAGGGACTCCAGCATTAATACTGTGGGCCTCTGATTTCTACCCATCAACCACTACTCTTATGAGCCTATCAGAGAGAAATGATTTAATGATCGAGAAAACATTTCCAGTTATACTGTAGCTGGAAATCTTGTGTAGTAGGCCTTTATGCCAAACCTTATCAAAGGCCTTTGATATGTTGAGAGCAATTACCCTAGAAATGAAGCCTTTGTTGAGAGATTTGCTAATCCTATGAGATATAACTGTTAGCACATCTGCTATAGATCTAGCAGAAGGAAACCATATAGCGTGTCACTAAGAAGGTTATTTCTGCTGAGGTGGTTGAGTACTTCTTTATTTAAAATGGATTCCAGCAACTTACTCATGACACACAGGAGACTTATTGGTCTGTACTGAGAGGGGGATGACATCACCTGAATTCTTAAATACAGGGCAAACTGATGAGGTTTTCCAGGGTCTTGGAAAGCACTTTTACTTAAGGCAACGCTTAAACAGTTTTGCAAGTATGGGGGCAAGTTCTGCTTGTAATTTTTTCAACACTATAGTTGGAATGCCGTCAGGGCCAGTTGCTTTACTGGAATCAAGATTCTTGATTAGCTTGGGGACCTCATGCACAGATATTTGTATGCTGCATAGTGTGTTGTCTGTTATAGGAGGAAATCCAGGGAGTTGATGACCTTCGTCGCATAGGGTAGAATTAGCTGCAAAGTTCTTGGCAAATAGTTTGGCCTTGTCGGATGCTGTCGACATGACCTCTGGTTCGTTGATGATGATTGGGATAGAACGCACGCTTCTGTTAAGGATCCTGTTTGCTATTTGCCAAAACTGGTGGGAACCAAGCCACTGCTCAGCTACTTTGGATTTAATGGACTGAGCATATAGCTCTCTTGCATTTTTTATTACTCTTTTACAGTGGTTGCTGGCAGTCCTGAAAGCAGCTTTAGTCTCCATACATCTATTATGTTGGTAGCTATGGAAAAAGTGATTTCTGTGCGCGATGGCAGTAGCACATTTAGGGGAGAACCATGGCTGGCTGTTAGGTTTTTGTTGGAATTTTTTGGATGGTATGAATCGGTCTATACCTACAATTAACCATTCGGTCAGGTCTGTTACTAAACATGGAATGCAGAGGTAGATCAGATATAAATGTACGGAAGCTATCCTACATTTATTTTGTTTAGTTTTCATAACATGAAATATAGGGAGGGGGTAGAACACATTTTATATAGTTTATTTAATGATGAACAAATATCGAAAATTTCAGGAAGATATCGCTATTATTTGATTTCTGCTAGATTTTTAAAACATGAGTATGTTTACAGCTTAAAAAACGTCACTACATAGAACGTTGTTTTAAAGCATCGATAATGTAAACACGATTTTTGTCTCTCATTTTCATTATTTTTGTATGCTGTAAAAAAATTTTGAAATATATATTAGCAGTTTATTTGAAGCTTCTTTTAAATGGTAAAAAAGTTAGGATGATAATATTAAATTAAATAAACATCATTGTGTTACATACGAGAGAGTTAAAACTGTGGCGCGCTTTGGAGGTATGTAGATCCAGTAGATATCTCACTGCTGATGCAATTCTCTACCTATATAAGAGCCAGGTACGTCCAAGGATGGAATACTGTTGCCACATCTGGGCAGGAGCTGCTAGAAAGGACTTGTCCTGCCTTGATAGAGTTCAAAATAGACTTCGTAGCCTCGTAGGAGATGTCCTTTTCTCCTCCTTGCAACCTCTATCTCACAGAAGAGATGTTGCGAGTTTGTCTCTGATGTATCGTTATTTTCATGGAAAGTGTTCAACTGAGCTTCAATCTTTGGTCCCCCCTCGCCAAACTTTCACAAGAAACACCCGTCTAGCTGTAAACACTATCAATAATTTCCCCCACTCTTTATCTGTGGCTAAACCTAAACGTAGATTCCATGAACAAAGCTTCTTTCTTAGAACTGCACGCCTGTGGAATTGTCTTCCGTTTTCCTGCTTTCCGGCTGACTACAATATGGTTGTGTTCAAGTCTAAAGTAAATAAGTTCTTGATGAGCCGTTCCATATAAGTTATTAAATTTACCAAATTTTCATTACTAATGATTACTATATTGACCAATTTCTACTGTACACTCTTTAACCCTTATCCTTGAGTGGCCTCTGGGCCTTGATAATGTGGTGATGTCTTTGTAAAAAAAAAAAAAAAAAAAAAAAAATGTACCGTAAGAAAATATAATTTTAATAAAACAATTTTATAATGAATTAGATTTTTATAAAGTAAAATTGATTTTTTTTTGTTGTTGTTGTTTTGTTTTTTCGAACAAATAAATAGTTTAAATAAAACATTTTTCGAATTAAAGTAACTTTGAAGGGTCAACAACAAATTAATAATTTAAATGAAATTCACAAAAAGTATGAGTTACCATCCCCCTGTTCTTTGACCAAAAAGCGCCACCTGGCGACAGTTTAGTGAAACGCACCAAAAAAACACAGTGGCCGCCCGCATATGCAGAAATGCCAAAAAAAAAAGAAAAAAAAAAGTAATTAAAATTTCAATGAAATTAACAAAACACAGTACAATAACGTAATTTGAGATCCCGTACATCCAAACTATGGTAAAATTTTACATTAAGGCCCGTCTCTCGGTCGTATATAACAAAATATTTCTTTTTGTAGATTTCAGTGTGCAAAAAAACGAATCTGGAAACCGCAAAAAAATAGTTTTCATGAAGAAGAAATTACTTTTTTTAGAAGTGGGTGATCACTTTTCCATGTAAATTTAACTTAAAATGAGTACCCACATTCTGGCCACCTGAGAGAGGGGGCATTTTAGTGTTTATTGGCTAAAGGGTTTTTTCGATTCCTTTTTCTTTTTTTAAGAAATAAAGAAAAATCGGTATTATTTTACTTTAACGCTCGTCTCACATTCGTATAGAAAAAAGTAGTTTTTTAGTATTTTTCGGTGTGCTTTAAAAGAATATAGTAACCGTTTCCGTCGCAAATTTACCGTTTGTATGGTATTAACCCCTTAACTCTGGGACTATTTTCCATTTCATAGCCCAGCCTTTGTTTACGCTACCCATGAGCATAAAAAGGGCTGTTAAATGTGCACTGGTGTACCAAACTGCCTTGTCACAGTATAGTATTGACGAAAATTTTAAATTAGACGAAAAACAAGTAGTTTTCCAAATGTGAAGCCATGTAATTCTATGTTATCACGGCTGGCCATTTTTGTACGCGCAAGTGCGCGCGATGGTATTAACCCCTGAGACTCTTTTCCATTTCACAGCCTAGCCTTCGTTTACGCTACGTGCGAGCATAAACGAAGGCTGTTAAATGTGCACTCATGTACCAAACTGCCTTGTCACATATGTCGACCGTATGCGCGTGCTTGCGCGTACAAAATGGCCACCCGTGATAACATATAGAATTACATGGCTTAATATTTGGAAAAGTACTTGTTTTTCTAATTTTAATTTTTCACCAATACTACACGGTGACAAGGTAGTTTGGTACGCGAATGCACATTTAACAGCCTTCGTTTATGCTCACGCGTAAATGAAGGCTAGGCTATGAAATGGAAAAGAGTCCCAGAGTTCAGGGGGTGTGCAGTCACTCTCTCACACACACACACACACACACACACACACACGCTCGCGCTCAAATAAACAAACCTTTATTCATTCCACTTTCCCGGCGCATTTAGCATAAAAATAAGTTCTTCCAGCAACGGCACAATTTCAAATACACTCACACACTTTTCTCAAAACAAAAGTAAAATATTTCTGCCGGACGTAGTTGGCGACAGTATCACCTGACACAAGTGACCAATGAAAAAATTCAGAAGATTGTCTTTTTAACACTTTTCCAAAAACCAAAATATCAGCAGTAGCAATCTTGTTTTTGGAGCCCAAAATGTATAAAAACGCATCAAACAGTCTTCTAGGGTTAAAAATTCAATTAATTCAATTCATTTCGTTCATTCAGTCAGTTCAGTCTTCTTCCTTTCTTCTCACTTCGACGACACACGAGAACATGCCTCTCATCTTCATGGCATCATCACTGCCAAAGCCATCAACGCCATGATGACACACGCCACACAGATACTCACAAATCACTTATGCACACACGCATCCATTCCGCACATTTTCTAATTAATAACACCAAATTACTTTCCTCACAAATTACTTTCCTCATGAGACTTGAAGTAAGGCGAACTTCACCAGATAAAACACAAACTTTAAAATAATCTTCTTATTTTCACACAGGACTTTAACCATCTAAACTCCTTGATTTCATGAAGGACTTTCATCGAACATTTTAGCCATAATGACTTCGAAAGAACTTTCACCAATCGGACCTTTGTTCATTCACCTTGTTGTTTTTGTAAGAAAATAAATGTGGTGCATTTTGAATCAGAAGGAGGTGTCGTTTTGTTTCATTCTTTTTTTATTATTATTTTGTTTGGGGCAAAAAGAATTAATTTTACTTAAACTTCTGCACTCCTACAGGGGTTAATACCATGCAAAAGAAACCAGACAAAAAACCTTTTTAGCCAATAAACACACAAAAAATGCCCTCTCTCAGGTGGCCAGAAAGTGGGGGCTCATTTTAAGTTAAATTTACATGGAAAAGTGATCACCCATTTTTCGAAAAAGTAATTTCTTTATAACATAAAAACTATATTTTTGCGACGGAAACGGTTTGCAGATTCGTTTTTAGCACACTGAAATTTACAAAAAAAATATTTTGTTATATACGAACGTGAAACGGGCCTTAAAGTAAAATAATACCCAAACTATTAGAGTGGAACCATCCAATCATGTTCAAACTTTCTCATAATATTTCTCAGTACTAGTAGAGATAAAAGAAGAGTAAACAGGAATGCCTTTCGTAAAGGTTTTATCAACTTAAAAGTATACACATGTTTTCGAGAAATCAATATGGCGGAATCCTTAATTCCAGCCAAGGGGAATAACTACGATCCTTTATTTCCGGAAAAGTCAAAGCAATTTATTCTAACATTTTCTCCTTCAACAATAATTAAGTATGGAATTACAGAAGTTAAATTTAGTCTGTTCAGTACTAGGTTAAGATGTCCTTATATTTACTTGGAAATCGTCACATTCTGGACGATCTCCGCACTGACTCACAGGGATTTTGGTCCTCAGCGTCCACATCTTGGGGAGCATGGACATTTTCAGGATCAGGTAAGGGATTCTTCTCCTTCACGTAGGTATTGTCTTCGTCAGTTGGTGGTTCTTTAAGGGCTTCAGGGCTTGCAGGATTGTTTTCATTGTGTTGGTCTTCTTGATTTGAGGAGTTAGGAGCCAGGTCTCACACATTGACAGTAGTTTCTGGACCAGAGGGTAGTCATACATGAGCATAGTAGGGGTTGATGTCTAATAGGGAAGCAGGGGTTACCGGAGGGTCGAATTTACTAGACTTAGTATGGTTTCTGACATATATTTGGCCTGGTTTCGCCCAAGTTGGAACAGAAGTTCCGGAGGAAGATTTACAATTATATTTGAACATTCTGTCATGAGGAGTCGTATTAGTGGCACTGTATAGTAACGACCTAATTGAATTGAGAGCACTTGGTAGTATATTTTCCCAATGGGGCAGTTTCATGTTGCTAGAGTGTGAGGTCGTTTGGATGGCCTTCCATAAAGTTCCATTGAGTTTCTCAACTTGCCCATTACCCTCAGGGTAGTATCTACTTGTTTTAGAGGTGGCGATACGTTTGCCACGTAAGTAATCTTTGATTTCTCCTGCAAGGAAGTCAGCAGCCCAGTCAATGTGTATCATATCGGGCCTACCAAAAATTGAAGATAGTTGGTTTAGACAGTGGATCACGGTTTTGCTAGTCATATCCGTACAGTGGAAGACAAAGGGAAAGCGAGTATATTCATCAATTATAGTAAGTATTTGTTACCATGCACAGAAGTAGGTAAAGAGCCTTTAAAGTCGATGTTTAATCACTGGAAAGGTAGTATAGCCTGTATGAGTGTTCCTTTGTTACAACTGGCAAATTTAGGTTTCAAATACTGACAGGAGGAGCACGAGTCTGTTATATTTTTAATTTGTTCTAAAGAGAAAGGAAGGTTTGCTTTATCTTTGGAGAATATCAACCTCGAATCATATATATATATATATACTGCATATCAAATTATTAACGAGTTTACAGTTTTTTAAATATTTAAGGAACAAGTGAATAAAAATCCACAAAACTTTGAGAAAGTGCTTACAATACTATTCAGCTACTCCAGTCAGAAAATAAAAGTATTTAAAGCAGTATTAGCGAAACTATGACAAAAGATAAAAATATCTGTTGATTTCAGTGTGCAAAGCTATTAACGAGGTTGAGAAAAAAACGCAATATACCCATAACTTATTTATTGAAATAATATTTAAACATTACATAAACTAGGAAAAATACTTAGAACACAATAACTACATAGCAATTTCTACCTTGACATAATTAGTAGGGCATATGCGATCCTTTTTTATAAATGACTTGACAGAATTAGTCAAATTTGTGATTGCATCAACAGTTATTCTTCACGATACTTTTTGGAGAGCGTCCTACAACTCATCTTTGCTCTTTGCTCTTAAATTGGCGTCCACTTGCATAGAGGCGTTGCTTCATGATACTCCAAAGGTTCTCAATTGGGTTAAAGTCTGGCGAATTTGAAGCCACTCCATCTTCTGTTGCCCAAAGAACCCCAGTTGTTGCAAATACTCATTGCTTTTGTTTGCTGCATGCGAGGGAGCATTATCCTGCATAAAAATAATTGTTCTTCTGAACGTCAACCTTTGCTTCTTCAGTCATGGTTCAAAGTGCTCCTTCAGAAAAGCTATGTAAGCATTTGACGTCATTTTTACACCTTCTGGGACTCTTCATGGGCCAACTAAAGTACCTCCGATAATCCCAGCCCAAATCATTATCCCACCACCACCTTGTTGGCGCCTTAAACGCTGATGACAATGTCGTCCATCTAGGACCCATCCATCTGGGCCATCAAGAGTGACACACACCATACGTGAACAAAACTTTGGAAAAATCTGTTTTCATGTGGTCCTCTGCCCATTTCTATTGGTGTTGTATGTGATGTTGCTTTAATCGAGGCTTTGTCACGGCTTAACAGACTTTGCCACTTATTTCAGAAGGTAACATCGAGTACTTTTTAAGACATTCTTTAATCCGGCTTGGTCAAAGACTTCTTGACTTGTCTGCCCAGTGTTCTTAACAACTTCACATTTAATTTGGAGTAGAGAACGGCGTGAAACAACTCTAGATTTACCTTTATCAGCTCACTTATGTAACTTTGTAGGGTACTTGACAAAGTTTTTCGCAGTTTGATGGTACTGTCATCATTTTCGATATTTCGAGGGTAGATTTAACTTTTGCTTACTGTACTGTAATAGGCTCTTTTTTTAGAACTACTCAATCCACCATTACGACCCATTTTATTGATGAAACAAACTGCCTTGTTAATAATTTGACATGCCTCAAATACTGTGGATTCAGCAATTATGATAGTAAGTTGTTTACATTGCGCCGAACAGTACGAAAATTTCATAGTACGCGCAGCTCAGCATTGCCAACGCTTCCGAAGCTTTTGATACAAAACTACTGGTAAGTTTCTGAAACCGGTAAAAAAATGCTATCTTGTTAATAATTTGGCATGCAGTGTATATATATATAGTCATCCACTTACAGTACTGTCTTGCTGTTTCACAGCTCATCAGTGCGGCTAAACAAGCAACTACCTCAAGCCAGGATTGAAACTCGATCGGTCAAATGACAGTTGGAGCTTCTAGCTGTTGTGCTATACAGCTGCTGCTACGCGGGCAGTGAATTAACAGTGTTTTGACATTGTCCAAAGTACCTAAGCTCAATTTGTTTACACAAAGAGCATCGCTTCATACGCTAATGGTAATTCGTGTATCACTTCCCAAATGCTCAACCTAAGATAGGGAGCATTATAGTCATCAACATACAGTACTGTTTTGCTGTTTCGCAGCTCATCAGTGTGGCTAGACAAGCCACTACGTCAAGCCAGGATATATATGCAGTTTACCTGGAATATTAATTACATATGAATACATAACATAAAGTTCTCAATAGTGCGATACTAAAGATATATTTTTCTTGAAGATACCACGTCATAAGAAATAGACACACAAGTATTTAGCCATTTTCAAAATGTTGGCCTTTTATTGGTTAACAACTTGTGTAAAATTGTTTCAGCCCCCGATGTTGGTATATAAGTATATAACAGTTCATTAATTATAACTTGCACAAGTTTGGTTTCATCAGCACACAACCCACAAATCGGATCTTTCTTATTAATTCATCAGGTATTCATTTTTTTTTTTTTAATCGGCTACATATAAAGTATCAAGCAGGCTTTATCTGCATTTTTAGATTAAACACACTTGCCGTGCAATGCACTAATCCTTCAGATTCTGTAATAGTTAAAAGTCGGCATATGTTTTCCTTCTCTTGCACGTGTTTCGTTTTTTCAAACTTCAGGTAGTCCGAACTTAATTTGTTAGCTTTGCAGCAAGTGTTTTAATCATTCAATTTATTATTTTCTGTTAATGTTTCAAATTATGATTTAATATGATTAAGATGCATTATATATATAAAAGATGCATTGTATGCATATATATATATATATATATATATATATATATATAACTACTTAATTTACTCACATAAAATTAATATACGAAAATATAGATTTATGCATAAACTTTAAGTATTTACTTCAAAAGTGCTCAATACGTAGGTAGAGCTAGTTAGTAAGTTATAAAATGAAACGCGGAATATTAAGTATAGCTTAATCGCCATATACATTTTATAGCTTACTATATATATATATATATATATATATATATATATATATATATATATATATATATATTTATAATGCAAAAGGGGAAACAATACAGACTTCTGTGTGCAAGGGAGCAGAATTCTCTATCACTTAGGAAAGTGAAATTGAATTCAATGGTGGTGTTCACGCTCTTGTTAATAAAAATAATAACAAAATTCGTGTGTGTGTGTGTGTGTGTGTGTGTGTGTATGTTGTGATGTTAGTATTTGAATAATTGACGAGGAAGAACACAGTAACAGTTAAAAAAATATGTATTATGCAAATGCATGAAAAAGGTAAATTGAGCAATATCTTTGCTCAACTGCTGGACTAGTTAGTGACAACTATACTTTCCGCATGTGCATCTCTGATTGACTTTGTCACCTTCGTTACCCGGAAGTGACGTCATGGACAGAAGTGACATAATAGAATAGTCTATTATTCCAGACAGTAGAGGTGCAACCCCAAAACCCGCTCCCAAGCTATTTATTTGTAGAGCTGTTAATACTTCTTTCGTTTAGGATCGATCATTAGTGGATCGCTGACATTTCTTTTCTGAACCGACCATCGTTGATCAGGTGAGGAGGTTCAAGATCAAATGTCTCAGATGTCGGTGGTGTGTTGCTTAATTGGTTTTAGTGATGCTTATGTATATGTTTCAGTCTTTGCGATATATACCATATCACCGACTCTTTTACTGATCATACTCACATCCTAGAATGAGGTGTTATTTTTCTAACTCATGAAGAAAACTCTCTTTCCTGGCATGAAATAATTACTGGGTACGCAAGTGGTCACTTGTGGTCTTGACTGTTTTGGTAAGAGTTTGTCAAAAACGGATCTCACTTTCTGTGCAAACATAGTTTCCGCCAATGAGGCCGCTATTGGGGGATATACAAGTGTAGGAATTGTTGGAGGGCTTCATCTGTTGGAATACCTTCAGTGCTCTCTTGAGAATGTCCACAAAGCATTCTATTCACCTACTGAATCTAGGATGATAAAGGGAAGTGGTGATGTGTTTAATTTGGAACATCTCCCAAGAACTTTTGAACTCAGCAGACGTGAACTGAGTTCCATTGTTGCTCATGATGTAGTCGACTACACTGAAACGACAAACAGTTCATGTAGGAAATTTATTGTAGTTCCAGTCGTCAGTCTTTTGCACCTTAATACATCAGGCCACTTGGTGTAGATATCGACTATAATTAAGTAATAGTGGTCGTTAAGTGGACCTGCAAAGACAATATGAATTGTTGAACATGGCTGGTCAGTCTTCGACTAGGATTTAAATGTAATCAGTGGTGCTTCTGCAGCAACCTGTGCAAGAGTCTATCATCTCCATGATTTCTTTGTCCATGTTAGACCAGTAGACGTAGCTTCTCATTAAGCTCTTCATTCGGTTTTTTCCAGGGTGTCCTGTGTGAAAATCCTGTAGAATTCGTTTCTAGAGACGTTTTAGAATCACCACTCTTTCACCATATAGTAAGATGTCGCAAAGGGAGAATACTTCAGGAAAATGGTTGTCCTTTGTAGCGATCTTGTTTTTGATGTTGCAGATAAAGTCATCCTTATCTG
>NC_136524.1:48049391-48101891 GCF_053919585.1 Euprymna scolopes
AATATACCCGGAAATTACCCGGGGGGGGGGGTATGTAATAATTTGAAAATTTACAAAAAGAAAAAAAAAACAACAACAAATCTCTAATGAAATATTTATAAATATTAAAAGAATCGGAATCGGGAATTGAATTAGAAATTTGGAACAGAATCGGTAATTGGATTGGAATCAGGAAAAATTTTGGAATTGTCCTATCACTGATATATATATATATATATATATATATATATATATATATATATGGCATAATCATGCTAACACACAGGTTCCCACTGGATCTCCAAAGTTAAACAACGTTGAACCTGGTCAATATTAAATGGGTGACCATTTGGGACTTCCAGGTGCTGTATGGTTTCTCTGCTTATCTAAGCATTGTTTCCAGTCGTCCTGGACTCATCCTTGCCACTGGATCAAAACAGTGCCGATTCAGGAGAGGTGTGGTTAGAGATTGCGCAACCCTTGCCTCACAATTACACACGCAGCTGCCCCTACAGGGGGCATCCTTGGTCTTTCGAGACTAAACGGAGGCATCGATATTGTCACGAGTGCCTATCGTTTGTTAGCCGCTTTTTAACTCAAAAAAATATGGAAACGCAGATAATAGAATTAAAGAATTATCAATATTAGCCCAGCAGATGAACACATAAATATTTTTTAATAATAAATTTGTATTTTTTAATCTATATTATATCCTGCTTGTTCCTTCCTTAGTTAGTTTGTACGTTACGCTTTCAAAAAGGCTAAATACAATTTTTGAAGGCCATCCTGCTTAAAAAAAAAAAAAAAAAAAAAAGGCCAAATTTGCTAAATTTGGATTTAAAAAGGCTATCTGGCAACCTTGGGCAAGTATATCAGAATGAGCTCCCTTTGATTTCGCCTCATTTTCGAATATCATTATATTATATGATGATTGTTGTAATGGTATGAGGAACTTGTAGAAATTTGATGTGCTGACATTCTTCATCGAAGAGAAGAAAGAAGTCGGCAAAATGTTTCATTAAACAAAGAGAACATTCGAAAGAAACAAGCAAAAAAACAAAAAAAGAAACACTGTCAGCCAAAAGGTGCTAGATTGAAGGAGTAAATTAAAGATTGTCTCTTACAATGCAATTCCATTATTTTTATTGAACTATGTAGCACAATATTACTTTCTGAGTATTTTTTTTAGCAATTATTAATTTCTCATTTGGACCAGTTCTATATTTAAAATACACTGGAAACTATTTTCATAGAAATGTTAATAAACTCATATTTACTGTGTGTCATTGTATTTTCTGTCCAAAAGAACTAATTTTTTTTTTTTTGCACCATCCAGAAAAATATCAGCTTTATCAAAACATTTATTGATTAAATATATTCCTCATTCCGTGAAATTTCCATAGATTCTGTTAGGATAAAATATTGCATACAATACTTGGCACCAGTAACTAGACATGGGAATATCACATTAAAATTGGTAGGTAAGCAAAGAGAAAGGGACTAAACTAATAAACGGATTAAAATATCTGAATTGTTAGGATAGGTTGAAACCCTTAAGTTTAACTACTTTACTAGATGCCAGAATTGGAATATCTCTCTCTCGGGCAGTCCGTCGATTTCGATGATGACACAGAGGTTGGTTAATGTCCGTGTCGAAGGTGCGATGTGAGTCCGATCGGAGCTCTGAAACACCAACCATAGATGTAACACCTGATGAAAGGAAATCCAGGTTGTGGCGCCCGTAGTCGTGCTCTTTTTGCTTCCCAAGCGGCAATGTTTTGATCTCTAATGGCATCAGCTGCTCTTGATACCACACTTCTCCAAACTATACGATCTTCAGCTTTTCTTCTCCAGTCGTTGAGTTGGTTTGTGTTTTTCAAATGTCTCTTGAACATGTCTTTATAACGCAGTTTCAATGCGCTTAGTGGTCGTGTACCTTCTTTGAGCTCACCAAAGAAAGCTGCTTTTAGTAGTTTGTTGTCTGACATGTGCGTGACATGTCCTTTCCATCTCAGTTGGTTTGTTACGATAATTTCTTCAGCACTGGGCATTTTAGCCTTTTCTAGTACTTCCAAAATTCGATGAAAAACGGCTGGTAGAATTGGAATATAGTATTCAGATTAACCATTAAATGTGAAGTCTCTAATGAGACCTTGTATAAAATTATGATACTAAATCCTGAATACCAGTAGGTAGATATGGTATTTGTAATATATATATATATATATATATATATATATATATATATATATATATATATATATATATATATATAAAACTAAACTAATAAAAGTATTAAAAGATCTCAATTATTAGATATGTCAAGATCCGTAGGTTGAACTACTTTACTAAATATGGGAATTGGAATATAGCATTCAAATTAAAAAGACGTGTAAAATCTCTAACGAGATCTTATATAAAAATATTATACTCAATCCTGAGTACCAGTAGGTAGATATGGCATTTGTGATATATATATATATATATATATATATATATATATATATATATATATATATATATATATATATATATATATATATATATATCTATAAAAACAGAGATGTGTGTGCCACAGACGATTTCTGATTGGTTAATCCAATAATCACATCTCCTAAAAAACTATGGTTCGTAGGCTCTTACCTTTACCATAAAATATTATGGCTTGATTTATTGTCCATCTTGGAAGGGTTTAATTTTTTCCTAACTTGCGATTTACAAATTAAAAAAATACGAAACTTACAATGTAACAATCGAACCTCCGACATCACAGCCGCCATTATGAAACTAAACCAAAAAAAAAAAAAAAAAAAGCGCCTTCACTCGTGGTCTTTACATTTCGGGTTTGGGTACTTGTGCAGTTTTCCATTGACATTAAAAAATGGAAATATTTAAAAAAATATATATATATTGTACGTACTCGTCATGGGATAAAGTTTTCCTACAGAAAAAATCACGTAATTTCATCAAGTAGTTATTTTTTTATAGCGAAAAAAGAAAAAAATCAACGCTAGGCCAAATTTCGCGAATTTGGCCTTTTTTTAAAGCAGTTTGGCCTTCAAATTTCTGTTTGGCCTTTTTCTTCACCGATGAAATAAAAAAAGCAAATAAAAACAACGCAATAAAACTTTTAAAAATACGGCACACTTTTGTTGTTCTTGTTTGTTTGTTTTTTTTGTAATTTTCCTTATTTTTTTATTTTTTCAAGATAATACTATTAAATGGACACTATTATGCCAAATTAGCCCCCCCCCCCCCCGAAAAAAAATGCACAAAAATTCGAGATTTAAGGTTTTGACGAGATAATTTAGCGAATTGTCCGGACTATTGCGAGAGAACCATCCATTAGTTTTTCCTGAAATTTTGCCACAAATTGTATTTCAATAAATAGATGTGCATAGTAACAACATTTTTTAGCCGAAAATTTCCGTTGCGTCCCCAGATTTCATCGGTGAAGAAAAAGGCCAAACATAAATTTTGAAGGCCAAACTGCTTTAAAAAAAGGCCAAATTCGCGAAATTTGGCCTCGCTATCAAACGATTTGACCTTTGAGAACTCTACCAAACTCCTCCTACAATTTTGGGTCTAAACACGTGATATTTTAGATATTGATTCCTTGGACATGGATCTAACTTATTACCTTTACTTGATCCCTAAACAATAAATGTTAAGAAGTCATAATAGGGGTCAAAGTTTAAAAAATTGACCGTTTTTTTTTCTCAGCATTAACCTCAAAACACCTGGGCAACGCCGGGCACCGATTGCTAGTATATCTATAAAAACAGAGATGTGTGTGCCACAGACGATTTCTGATTGGTTAATCCAATAATCACATCTCCTAAAAAACTATGGTTCGTAGGCTCTTACCTTTACCATAAAGTATTATGGCTTGATTTATTGTCCATCTTGGAAGGGTTTAATTTTTTCCTAACTTGCGATTTACAAATTAAAAAAATACGAAACTTACAATCTAACAATCGAACCTCCGACATCACGGCCGCCATTATGAAACTAAACCAAAAAAAAAAAAAAAAAAAGCGCCTTCATTCGTGGTCTTTACATTTCGGGTTTGGGTACTTGTGCAGATTTCCATTGACATTAAAAAATGGAAATATTTAAAAAAATATATATATATATTGTATGTACTCGTCATGGGATAAAGTTTTCCTACAGAAAAAATCACGTAATTTCATCAAGTAGTTATTTTTTTATAGCGAAAAAAGAAAAAAATCAACGCTACAAGCGAGTCATTATTAATTAAACAGAAAGTTCAAGTAGGGGGATTTCCCCATTTTTTTTTTTATAGCGAGGCCAAATTTCGCGAATTTGGCCTTTTTTTAAAGCAGTTTGGCCTTCAAATTTCTGTTTGGCCTTTTTCTTCACCGATGAAATAAAAAAAGCAAATAAAAACAACGCAATAAAACTTTTAAAAATACGGCACACTTTTGTTGTTCTTGTTTGTTTTTTTTTTGGTAATTTTCCTTATTTTTTTATTTTTTCAAGATAATACTATTAAATGGACACTATTATGCCAAATTAGCCCCCACCCCGAAAAAAAATGCAAAAAATTCGAGATTTAAGGTTTTGACGAGATAATTTAGCGAATTGTCCGGACTATTGCGAGAGAACCATCCATTAGTTTTTCCTGAAATTTTGCCACAAATTGTATTTCAATACATAGATGTGCATAGTAACAACATTTTTTAGCCGAAAATTTCCGTTGCGTCCCCAGATTTCATCGGTGAAGAAAAAGGCCAAACATAAATTTTGAAGGCCAAACTGCTTTTAAAAAAGGCCAAATTCGCGAAATTTGGCCTCGCTATCAAACGATTTGACCTTTGAGAACTCTACCAAACTCCTCCTACAATTTTGGGTCTAAACACGTGATATTTTAGATATAGATTCCTTGGACATGGATCTAACTTATTACCTTTACTTGATCCCTAAACAATAAATGTTAAGAAGTCATAATAGGGGTCAAAGTTTAAAAAATTGACCGTTTTTTTTTCTCAGCATTAACCTCAAAACACCTGGGCAACGCCGGGCACCGATTGCTAGTATATATATATATATATCTTATAATATAAAGCTGAACGTCTCTGTGTGTGTGTCTGGTCATGAATAGGCTCCTATATGGTTGACTATTATAGAAAACTGATCACATATAATGATAGAAGATGTATCGGGACACAGGAATGGCATAATGATGATTCATTAAAATTGTGGGGTCTGCATACACGCCTGGTCCACAAAGTATGGAAATAAAAAATTTAAAAATTAAAAAAAACCGTTTACAAGTGTTTATGTTATAGATGTACATGAGAATAATTGGATAAGTATGTTTTAACTTAAATAGGGATGGTATAATAAAATTGTGGGGTCTGCGTTCGCACTTGGCCTCCATAGAATGGAAATAGGCACAAACTTTAATAAAGACTTTTCATATCTATCTGCGTAAGTATACTTTGATAATTATGTTTCAGCTTGAAGAAATATGGTATAATAAAATTATGGGGTGTTTGTTCGTGCCTGACCTCCATATGTCACAAAGTTTAACAAGGTTTTTTAATATAGATCCACAGAATATTGTGATAAGTGTGACTAGGTATGGTATAATAAATTATGGGGTTTATCTATTTTATTTTTACTTTCATTATATTTTGCTTTGGTTTTGATACCCCAACCTATCATACTTTCATAAATCAGAGTCCATTTTCTGTAGTCTGTTTTTGAACCCAGTAAACAACGGGTACTTTTGCTAGTATATATATATATATATATATATATATATATATATATATATATATATTTATATATAAATATATATATATATATATATATATATATATATATATATATATATATATATATATATAGAAAAATAAACCAATAAAAATTAAAAGTATAAAAAGATCTCAACTATAAAGATATGTCAAGATCTGTAGGTTTAACTACTTTGCTAAATATGGGAATTGGGATATAGTATTCAAATTAAAAAGTGCAAAATCTCTAATGATATCGCGTATAAAAATCTACTCAATCCTGGGCACCAGTATACCTACCGACATGGGCATTAGGGATATGATATGAAGGAAAGTGAGGGAGCAAGATTTATGGATGGATTCCTTAAAAGGTCCGATCGAAATGAGTACACCCTATAATCCCATTGGTCCTCATGTGGCTAAAGAGTCTACTCCCCACTAGAATGAACACATGTCAATGTTTATGAGTGCTACACAGTGATAAAACCAGTAATGTTGAAACAAAAGAAGGCTGCGAAAGTGTATCCAATGTTCACTTTCTCTCCCTTAATTATTACAGAGTTATTTTAATAATTTAGTAAATATATATTAATAAGATGGTAACAAATAATGTTTAAATGCGCAGCATCGCATCCAGTCAAGTTTATATTTTTAATTTTTTTTTTTAAATAATTTTTGTATTCATGTTTTTTTCATTAAAAAAGTTCAAATCAAAAAGCTGCATGCAACAACCATGAGAAATCTAAAAGAATCCATTCAATATGTCTATCTGCAGTGTTGCCTTTGGTTATATTCAGCTTGAACTGAAGGAATAAAATTATAGCCACGGATAAGACCTAAGCTTACAAAATTTCCCGCCTGCTGTTAACGTTGAACCATGTCTGCCGGAAGAGCTTCCTGTTCCTGTCAATTTTTCAATGGATTAAAATGTGCCAGACATTACGTTTATTACTAGCAAGAAAAAAAAAAAAAAAAGTAAATCGCTTGTTATAACTTTTTTTGCAAAGTTGAAGCAAAAGAATACTGAAATAACAAGATTGCTAGGAACATTATCCATGTCAAAGACAGTTTTTGTTATTCAAGGAAAGGAGGCGCCGCCATATTTGTTGAGTAAAAAAATTGCATGTCCTCATAATATGAATTTTTTCAGAACAAGACATAGAATTAAAGGAATATATATATATATATATATATATATATATATATATATATATATATATATATATATATATATATATATATATATATAAAAGTGACTTTGTCTGTGTGTGGAATAGTCTCTACTAAACTACTCTGTCAATTTTTAGTCTACAGACTTTAAACTTGATACATAGAGGATTCAAACTTGTGGAATCACTTCACTTTGCTTTTTAGTCGGTAAAAATAGCTGCTAAGGGATAAAAATTGAAAAAAAAATTGAACTTGGCAGGCGTAAGTCGACTGAATGCATATCTTCTATATTTTTTTACGGTATTCGGGACAAAATCATATTTTTATAGTTAAATATTTAGAGATTTATAAAGAATCAGAATCGGAATAAGTAATCATATCCGAAGCGGGAATTTAGTACGGAATCGGTAATTGTATTGGAATCGAGAAAAATATTGGAATTGTCCCATCACTAAAAGTTATGCAAATATATATAAGTTTAGCTTGCATAATTTTTTATTCAGATAAAATTTGCATAACTTTTAGTGATGGGACAATTCCAATATTTTTTTTGATTCCAATACAATTACCGATTCCGTACTAAATTCCCGCTTCGGATATGATTACTGATTCCGATTCTGATTCTTTATAAATCTCTAAATATTTAACTATAAAAATATGATTTTGTCCCGAGTACCGTAAAAAAAAACCCATCTAAAGTGTGCTTGTATTTTCTTAAATGTAAAAACACACTTGTGAGGGGATAATCTAGAGATTTTCGTCATATTGGAAGTTTAAATCAATAAATATGTATTAGTTTATTATTACTGCAAGCAGTGGAAGATGTTTTTTAAACCAAAATCGAATAAAGAAGATGATTAAAGGAATCAGTTTTGGCATCGGAAAATAGGCGAAAATTTTTCTGATTCCGATACTGATTCCAATACCCCAAACAGCACCGATTCCCGGTTCCAATTCCAATTAATCGTTCCAACACTAATAGCTTTTTTGATGGAGAGTAGAAAGTGGACATTAGGGTTTACTTCCGGCAGCCCCATAACCCTCACTTCGTTTAGTTCATCTTTTAGTCTTCACATTTCATGTGCAATGTTTCTGACAAAGTGGGAAGAATTGCTGTTTTCTGGGTCGAAATCTATTCATCTTACACTTTTTCAAATTTTTCACCTTGAAATATTTTTTGTTTGTTTGTTTGTTTGTTTGTTTGTTTTTAACTCTTTACACTAGATGGCTTCATGTTTTGTTTAAAGCGATTTGATACAAAAATTTTAAAAAACAACAACAAAAAACTTGTCGCTATAATTTAACAAAAAATACTTTGAAATAATTTTTCTTAATTGCCTACATATTAAGATTAAGAAAAATGATTTCAAAGCTTTCATGTTTGAACATCATTCGTCACCATTACAACGTAATCCCTCAAACTACACTCATCATATATATTTATAGCAAAAAGTTTTATTTGCACAAAAACAGCATGGTCAGACAATTCAGAATATGACTCAGTTGTAAATATAATTAGGGCCATTTTGCTAGTCTCCCTCTCAAAAAAAACAATGGTCTGTTCTTTACACCTTCATATTAATTTTAAGGTTTGTATTACTGTACACACAGATTCGAAAAAGTTGTCAAAAAACTAATATATAACAAATAAATATTATCAAAGGCAAGATAAGTTACTTTTCTATCTAACTGGATAATTTTTAAGTGTTTTTATTCAATGTAACATGTTTATTCAGCTCAGAAAACATACAATGTTTAATGATGCATTTGAAAATTGCAAATGGCGTCAGACTTTCTGTTGAACACGGTAAGTTTGGTAAAATGAGTAAAAATTTAAAAAAAAAAACTATACAAAATACTGTTAGTAACTCACTCAATATATGTTACCGTGACATAGGCTTACATATATTCGATGGGTTTTTAACAGTATTTTGTATATTTTTTTATTTTTAACTCATTCAATACATAATACATAATTTTATGTAGATGACATATTCATGTGCTGATAGCTCGCACAGGTCAGGGGTTTATGTCATCTGGATACTGAAAAACAACTTTCACTGGACAGTACCTAAATTTCAACTCCCACCATCCATATAACATAAAGAAAGAACTCGTCTATTGCCTACAAAACCGAGCGAAAGCAATATGTAGTAACAGCAGTGTATATCAAGAGGAGATGGACAGTTCAAGAGAAACCCTCCGCTAAAACAATTATCCAGAGAGCATGACATCAGTTCCAAGAAATCTGAACCGACACAAAAAGACACCACTAAGAAACTCACCACAGTTTATATGCCATATATGAAGGGTTTGTCTGAAAAACTTGAACGAATATGTAATCCATATAACATCAGGACAGTATTCAGGAGTGATTCAACTCTCCGGAAACAGCTTGTGAGAGTCAAGCCCCCTACAGAAAAAATCATGACTAAGAACTGTATATATGAAATCCCATCCAAATGTGGAAAACTATACAAAGGTGAGAAGTGTCGTCCACTAAAAGTACGGTTAGAAGAACATCGAAAAATCGTAGTACATGAAGAGATTGAAAAATCAGGTATAGCTGACTATATCTGGAAGAAAAAGGGAAACTATCTACCATTATTGGATGAAGTAAAATTCATAGACAGAGAAGAATGGTGGAGAGTAAGAGGACTCAAAAAAGCAGCACATGTGCTGGGAGATAACCAATTACTAAGCAGACCTAGTATTGAATTTAATACGATATAGGGGACCGTTAATTATAAATAGATAATATATACAAGTAATAAGTAAAAACAATAATATATATTAAAAGCTACTTTCATTAAAAACCCTCAACTGGGCAGTTTTCTACAAGGGGGAGGGGTCAATTTTTTGCGAGTCATTTTTGAAAGCCATCGTATTGGTTGGATTGACTTTGCCTAATTTTAATATTCCGAACTTCCAGTCACGTCATAGAGTAAGGGTAAGACGTTAGGTTTTCTTTCACTTTCTTTTCCGCCTTTGCCCAACATACACCTCCAAACACCCGGGCAACGCCAGGTACCTAGGCTAGTAACTAATAAAAAATTTAAGTAGTTCATATTTTTAATTACAGAAAATAGTTAATAACTTTCTATAACATGGTAACATACACAGAGTCTACTTCCGGTAAACTGGTTATTTGAAAGAAAATTTAAAAAAATATTTTTAGTATTCATACAGAAGTTGTACCGAATTGGGTTTATTTTTTTTTTTTGGGGGGGGGTATTATTATTTTTTTTTTTCCTGGCATAACCTTACCCTTATTTATCCCTAATCTAAGTTTCAAGTTTACTTCATGGATTGTCGGTAGTTTATAACGCAGAATCTACAGAACCCTCATTAAATTTATTTTTATGGAAACCGCTCAAGACAATATATGAAGCCAATAGATGTAAGGAGCTAACAAGAACAAAAGCTGATTATTGCAAAGACAAGAGATGCTTTTAAACCTTAGTCTTGAAAAGACTAAGGCTGTAAGTAGAAGGAAAACAGTGAGCAGGAAGAGAGTTCCACATTCTTGCAGTTCTTGGAAAGAGTCTATTGGAATAGGAAGCTGTATTATAATGAGGTATCAAAAGAGCAAATTGATGAAGATCTCGAGACCAACGAGTCAAACTAACTGTAACAAAGGAATTTCAGTCACCAAAATTATTTACAAAAGTTTATATGGAATTTTTTTTTTTTCATGGAAATTGCTTGAGACAAGGCATAAATCCACTAGATGTAAGGAACTAACAAGAATGAAAGCTAATTATTGTAAAGATAAGAGATGCCTATTGATCTTAGTCTCGAAAAGACCAAGATTATAGGTAGGATGAAAATAACTAGCAGGAAGATAGTGAGTTCTAGTTGCAAATTCTGACAGTATAAAGATGGCGACTATATTTTTACGACCTAGTGCTTTTAATGTATTATTTTTTGTGGTTGTTTTTGTTTTTACGAAATTTAAGTGTAAATAATTTTGGTGATTGAACTTTCTTCGTTCCAGCTTGTTTAACTCGTTGGTCTAGTGGTCTCCATCAATCTGCTGTTTGAATACCTCATCGTAATACAGCTTCCTATTCCTAGTTCGGCAAAAATCGGTTTGGTTCGGTTCAATTTATGTAGAAGCATAAAACCAAATCCACACACAGTGATCTTCTACTCTAATACCTAAAATATTCTGCGGATATTTGTAGGATAGTTAAATAAGGCTAAATATGAATACGTTTAAAAAGGAAAAAAACAAAACAAAAACAAAACAGACTCTTCATTGAAAAGAATGTATAGCCTCGAAATATATTTTATTTCATTTAAGTAAATAATTTTTTTAATATAAAAACATGCGTTGTTTGTAGCCTTCTAAACGTATTCAATTATATACATAATTCTTATTTTCAATTAATATATAACGCTTCAAACGCAGGTTACAGTTTTCATTAATTCAATTTGCGCGACTAATGCACTACACTGCTGATGACTGTTTTTACTTCTTTCTTTTTTTTTTTTTAAATCAAACCGTTATGAAGACGCACGGACTAACACTGTCGCTCGCAGAATTACACCATGCGAACCAGAAAAAAGAGGGGGGGGACAGCTTCCTCATGGACAAGGATGCATAGCATCGAAATATATCTGATTTGATTTAAGCAAATAAATTTGTTTATATAAAAAAAACACGTTGTTTTTAGCCTTTTAAACGTATTCATTTATATACGTAATTCGTATTTTCAATTAATATGAAACGCTTCAAATGCAGTTTACAATTTTCATTAATTCAATAAATCTATTACAAGTTAGAAAAGCATTTCATCCAAGGCATGAAAATTGTTAAAGAAAATGTTTTTACTATAGGCTTTAAAAATAAAGGTACAAGATTCAATTTGAAATTTATTTATCTTCAAAGTGCACTTTTATAAATTTTACAAAGTAAGGTATAAAAATTAAATTGAATCAAAAAATTACCTTGGGTTTATTTTATGTAATGTACATTTTGTTGCACTTCAAAAAGAAAAAATCATGTAAAATTTTATATCTACCTAATTAATTGCTAGACGAAAGATAATGTTTTTAAATTGCAACAAAATGTACATTACATAAAATAAATTCAAGGTAGTTTTTTTATTCAATTTAAATTAAATTTTTATACCTTACTTTGCAAAATTTATAAAAGTGCACTTTGAAGATAAATAAATTTCAAATTGAATCTTGTACCTTTATTTTTAAAGCCTATAGTAAAAACATTTTCTTTAACAATTTTCATGCCTTGGATGAAATGCTTTTCTAACTTGTATGTTATCTTTTTAAGATTATATTTTAAAACTCTCCTCTCTATTTCAGTTTATATTTCTCCTCACACCACAACTCAGTTTTGCAACCCCCTCTTTGTATTATTACAGGTCTGAATATTCTCTCTGTTTCAGTTTGTATTTCTCCTCACACCACAACTCATTTTCTGCAACCCCCTCTTTGTAATATAGGTCTGAATAATGAGAAAATCTGAAAATATTTTTTAACAAAAACTTTAAAATAACTTTTTTAGATTAAATCTTTTTAAACTTCTTTCAGAATAGAAAATCTTTATAATTTAATAAGGAACATATTTCATATAGGTTTCATTAACAAATATTCAGTACATAATGAGAAAAATAGAGATAAAATTTTCAAAAGGAATGTATGACTGGTCAATAGTAGTTCTCGCCAGCGAAAGTCTTTGTTGTTGTTGTTGTTGTTATTATTATTATTATCATTATTATTATTATTAGTAGTAGTAGTAGTAGTAGTAGTAGTAGTAGTAGTAGTAGTAGAAACATTTTGTGTCCTGCTCTTTCGCACGAGGACTAATATTTAATCTCGGTCAACGCCAGGAAACGAATCCTGCTAGTTTAAAAAAAGAAACTCGAAATAAGAAAATACGATTTCGCAGAAGCTGTTCGTTTTAGAAGGCCTACGGGCTAAAATAGATTCATAGTTCTGAACATTAAGACGTGAGGAAGATGTAAAAATTATCCAGAATAATAACCTTCGTAGAAAACTTAGTGCAATCGCAGCCAAAACTGTATGGGTTTCTGTTGAGTTAAACTGCATCGAGAGAGAAAAAAAAGAAGATAACACCGTTTTTAATACGGGATGAACTTTAAAAATCAGAGTCTGATTAATTGTAACCATACTCTAAATAGTGATCGCTGATCGGGTCCCTACGTGGAATTAATTTCCCTAAAATAAAGGAAGATTAATCTTAATGAGACTTTTCTTTTTTTGTGCGTTTTTAAACTTTTGAGACGAGGATTCATAAGCTGTGTCATTAGGCAGGGACAAAAAAAAAAAATGCCAGAATTTCTTAAAATAAGCTTATAATAATATTTTTTTTTAGTTTACGTCTAAATTTTGATTGTGTTTGAAAAATAGCAGACCAAAGTTAATCTCTTCAAAAATGTATATTTAAGAGTTAAAATAATTACAGTGGAAAATGTTGAGAAAACAACAAAGAAAACACACACACACACACACACACACACACACACACACACACACACACATGTGTTCGAATTTCAAGAAAAAATCTCTGGAAAAATAATTCTCAGTTTTCTGAAACGATTACAACGATAATTTGTAAATTAAAATCTTAAGATACCGAATTAAAGAAAATGTACATTTTTTATTTTTTTTATTTAAAAGTTGCATAATTATCCCTAAAAACCGGTTTAGTTGAAAATAAAAATGTCGGAAATCCACTCATTTTCACAAAAGTACCAGCCGCGGTATGTGTAAGGATTTCGTTTAATTAATTTAATTTTGTTATAATAAAATAAGAAAGGCTTATATTTCATTTCATTATTTTTCTCTAAAAGAGATAAGTTTCATATTTAACTTAGTATGAGTTTTTTTTTTTTATTCAATAATAATCTAAAATTATTACTAACGTTTAAAATTCCAGGAAACAAGTAGTTTCCAAGATATGAAGAAATGCACCCACTTATGACCACCTTTTATTAAACGGTTCTTCTGCTCGGTTAATGTCGGCGCGTTACTTATGTTAAAATGGTTAATTAAACAGCAGAAGCACCTGTTAAAAAACTATACAAGTTCTATAATTGAATATACCCTTCAAAAACAGAGCGAAAAACAAACCGACAGTTCCCCCACTCAAAAAAAAAAAACAAAAAAAAAATGGCGACCATACAGTGGGTGCATTTCTTTATATTTTGGAAACTACTTGTTTCCTAGAATTTTAAAAGATTTTCCGAGGGGGGAAACAAAGTCTCCCCACCCCCCAAAAAATGGTGGCCACAAAGTGGATGCTCATTTTAGGTTAAATCATTATAGAAAAGTGATCCCCCACTTTTTTTAAAATTAACATTTCTTCATATCTTGGAAACTACTCGTTTGCTATAATTTTAAACATTATTTTCGTTTTCAGTGACCCCGAAACCCTATGAAAGTGGTAATTTTAAAGGAATTTTCAAGGGTGGAGTAATTCTTCATATTTACCCGTTTGTTTACTAATATTTTCCCCTATACTTTGAAATAAAATGTTTGCAAAATATTGTTCACAAAATCAATTTTCGGAATTACATTATTTGATTTATTCTTAAATCTTATTGTTCATTAAAAATAATCTAAGACAATTCTTTATTAATTATCAAATAGAATTCAAATTTGAAAGAAAATGATTTGCATAAACTTATGTTATAAACTTACTTTTAATTTTTTTCACCATTCTGCCTAAACATACTTCTTCAAATTAACCTTGGCCAAGATCAACGTGTAGTATCTGTTCTTCAGATGCTACACTTCCATTTTGTGTTCTCTTTCGGTGGAGGAGCAGTCCTTCACGACTGAGACAATTTTTTTTATTTTTGTACCTTTTCTCCACATTAAAAAACGACCCTGGTGTCTAACTCTGTCCCGTGGGGAGACATTGTAAATAGGTACTTCTTCAAATTAACCGCTAATAGAAATTATGCAATTTTTAAAATTATGTTTTTCATAGTGATCCGGGATTTCAATTTTTGCTACATTTTTATTTTCAACATTATATAAAAATTTACATATAAGTTAGTTTCACTTAGTGCTAAGGTATCAGGAGAGTTTTTTTTAATGACGAGTGATAATTATTATCATCTGTATTATTTGAACTACTAATTCTCATCTTGTTAAGTTACTGGATAGATTAGAAAAGTTATGGTCAAGATTGTCTACTCTTTTTGACTTCCTGTTTCTGCTGATCATTTGACTGGATAATCAGACATGGTCAAGCAGACAAGAAAATTATTCTTAACATGGGGAAAAATGGGAGGGGGAGGCTTTCACGCTATCTGAGAGGAAGATGTTAATCAGAAGGGAGCATACCTTGCTTGTCACTGTGTTTCCATATGCTGGTTAGAAACCGGCAATCAAAAAGAGCAAACACCCTTGACTATAACCAGAAACTGCTATGCAAGACAAACGAGCATAAGACGAAAATTACTTGCTTGTATAAGCTGACCCTTTTCGTTTTCTTTCTTTTTTATTTTATTCAGCTTACTCTTTTCTTTTCACATTTCTGAAATACACAAAATACATTTTAAGGGCATTAAGTCTTTGAAATCCAATAAAGGCATTGATATTACAAAACCAGACAAAGGTTCTGGAGTCGTTATTCACAACCAAACGGTTTATATTGAGAAAATGATGGTGATGCTTGGCAATGCTACAAAATTTGAATATTTAGGCAACGTCATTATAAATGATAGGACACTCAATACAGAAACTACTCTTCAATCTCGCTTCCTTAGACTTCATAAAAGTAGGTGATTTTCCAAAGAAGCTTATGATTGAATTTGTCCTGTGGGTCGCAACATCCCAGGATGTACAGTTTACCCAAAGTCCACAAGGAAAATATTCCTGTGAGACCTCTTCTTTCAATATTGGGTTCCGCCCAACATGAATTGAGTAAATGATTAGACGAGATCCTTAAACCTGTCCTGGGGATATATTCTGGATTCTTCATTCCTGATTCTTTCCAGTTTGCAGAATTTATTCATGATATAAAGGATTCACCAAATGCTGGATATTTATGTTCCCATGACATATCCAGTTTGTTCACCAATGTGCCTTCCGATAAAACTATTGGGATTTGTGCCAATAGTCTTTATCGTGGTTCCCTAACTAAACTCTCCTTTCCTGAGCATATATTTCTTGAGCTCATGGGTTTAGCTACTAAATCGGTTGTATTTAGTTTTGATGGGAACATGTATCGCCAAGTTGATGGGATAGCAATGGGAAATACTTTGGGTCCCACAGTGGACAATATTTTTGTTGGATTTCAAGAAAAACTGATTTTGGATCATTTTCCTAAACCGGTGTGCCATTTCTGTTATATGGATGACATTTTTGTCATGTGTTCTTCTTGAACGGAAGCTGAGGGATTGTTAGAACAATCAAACTTACTTCACTCTGCATTGACGTTTACTATGGCGGGTGAAGTTAATGACTCCTTACCATTCTTAGATGTTCTCGTTGAAAGATCTGCTATGAGTTTTACTTCCAGCATATATAGAAAACCCACAGTTACAGGACAATACATTAGCTGGGTTTCATTCTCCCCTAAAATCAGAAAAATAAATCTGATTAAAACTTTAGTGCATCGGACTTTGTTGATTTTCTCTAGCACAAAACTAGATGCGGAACTCTAAAGCATAACTGACATCCTTTTGGCCAATGGTTATCCTTTACTCATAATTCAAAAATGTGTAAGGGATCAAATCTTAATGTTTAAAGGTGGAAATTTTGTGGGCCCTCAAAAACGTCCTATAGATGTGAAACTCCTGCAGATTGGTGTCAAAAGCCAGGAGTTTTCATATAAAATTGTTACAACCGTTTCACATTGCTATTTTGCAACCAAGATTCAAACAGTTTGGGATGAGAACTGCTTTCCCCTCCTTTCAGAAAGATGGTATCCCTACCACTCAATATAATATGGTGGTTTATCGGTTTAATGGTCAGTGTGAAGCTGACTACGTGGACCATACCATTCAATCTTTGGAGATTAGAATTTCTCAATACGTCTCCCTTCAATACGTAGGCACAAAAAATGGTCAACATCCGGGTGTTTACAGGCTCATAAGTCGGCCATCGGTGAACATTTATTACAGTGGCAGATCTGCACTAGCAGATACACTGATGAAACTTTTTCGATTTTAAAAATTCTTGAAGCAGTATCTAGTAATTTACGCCAACTCCTCTGTGTAAACAAAGAATTTGGAACTTATGGGTATTCATTGAGATTGTTTCCTTTTCTCTTATTCAACACAATTTTTTCCCCCCTCGCTTATAATTTATGCAGAACTCGGGAGCTTCTTCCTCAAACTTGGGAATCAGCACAGAACTTCGAATGGAAACGTTTATTTATTCCACGAGGGTAACACGTTCTCATTCCGTCAGCCATGACTGAATAGAAGTTTTAAAAGTGATTCGCAATCGAATCACCCCGCACTGAGGATTGAACCTTCAACCTCTAGAAGAGTGTCGCTTGCAAATGAATTTTACATAATGCTTTATCCGTATCCTTGTGGACATGTCTAGTATGAATTTTGGAGTTTTAACTCGATTCTTGTTTTTACTTGGAAAATTTAACTTCTCATCACTACAGATTAATATTTATTCCTGTGTGCGCACACACACACACGCACACACATACACACAACCTCATATATATATATATATATATATATATATATATCGGCATGTATTTGTAGTAGTAGTAGTAGTAGTAGTAGTAGTAGTAGTAGTAAAGTATCCTTTGAACCAGGCGTAACTCTGCATTCGCTCGACTTTCCCCAGAACATGATGTTCCCTCTTTTTGCTACTTATGGCCACAGGTTACACATTGTATTGTTTTTGCCAGTAGTTTTCACAATCGACAAAAATCAATTACGTCGTCCGGTGTCTGTAACTGTTGGCCCAAGATGGTCAAATTCATGTTTTGCACTTCTCTTCCTGACTGACTTTCATGTAAGAAATGGTGGCTTTTTTATATTTTGTTTGTCTTTTTTTCCTCTTCTAATATTCATCCAATTTCTCATCTGCTGCTTGGGAGTAGTTCTTTTTAACACAATCTAGCTAAGACATTGGGCAAATTTAAAAGAAAAAATGCAAAATTCAACCAGTCTTTATTCATGAACAATAATGTCTTTTAAATGTTACCCATTTTCAGCTTCACATATTTGTGCTCTTTCCAAAACATTATTCATGGCAGATTGCAGAATCTTTGGATTGCAATCTAACTCCCTTATTTCGTTCCTGATGTTTTCCTTCAATTCTTGCAGGGTTTGGGGTTTCAAATTGTGTTGTGACTTGGGCTATCTCTTTCATGAAAATGCCGTTGATAAGCTTTGAGTCAAAACAATTGACCCCTGATTTTGGTAAAAAAAATTCACAACTTGTGTACGTTGTTTGATGCTATACTTATTCATAATTAATTTCCAAAATAAATATCATCTGTAGAATATCTGAAATATATATATATATATATATATATATATATATATATATATATATATATATATATATATATATATATACAGGGTGTTTCAAAAGTCTTGGGAACATTACAAATGCGTATATCTCATGAACTATTCTAGGTAGAAAAATGAAACTGGTGCCATTGTAAAGCTTGCTTAATCAAGTTTTTGGTCATACTAATGATTTTCGTCTCATCTTTCCAGGTGCAGTAATGGCGTTCTCTAAACAAGACAAGGCATTTTGCGTCTTCCAATTTGCAAAGACTGACTCGTGGACATGTGTTCAGCGTGCATTTCGCAGGAAATTTAAAAAAGAAGCCCCTTAAAGGAAATCCATTGTCAGATGGCATGCTAAATTTATGAAAGATGGGTGTTTGTGCCCAAGTTAGCGAACAAGTCGCCCTTCAACTTCAGAAGATGCAGTTGAGCAAGTTCGGACAGCCTTTCAGCGGAGACCCCGTAAATCAGTGAGAAGAGCCAGCAGGGAACTTCAGCTTGCTCCAGCAACTGCCTGGCGTGTCTTAAGGAAACGACTGCAAATAGTACCTTACAAGCTCAAGTTAGTCCAAAAGTTGAAGGACACTGATAAGTAACTTCGCCGTGACTTTTGCATTGCAATGCAAGAGAAGTTGGAAGATAACGGCTTTGATGACCGGCTTGTTTTTAGCGATGAGGCGACCTTCCATCTGAATAGCAAAGTTAACAAGTATAACACTCGCATATTGGGTACTGAGAATCCTCATGAACTTCTTGAGCACGAGCGAGATTCACCAAAAGTGAACGTGTTTTGTGCAATTTCCAAGAAAGGTGTCTATGGACCGTTCTTCTTTGAAGAGGCAACTATCACTGGTGAATCCTATCTCAACATGCTGGAAGACTGGTTAATGGCTCAGTTGGAAGAAGCAAAATCTGATGACTTCATTTTTCAACAAGATGGTGCACTACCACACTGGAGTCTTAGAGTAAGGCAGTTTCTTAACACAAGGCTGCCTGGTAGATGGATTGGGAGATCTGGGCGAGGTGATGACGTTCTCATGCCCTGGCCTCCTAGGTCTCCAGATTTTACCCCGTGTGACTTTTTCCTTTGGGGCTTTGTCAAACAACAAGTCTATGTGCCGCCCCTTCCAAGAGATATTGACGAACTAAAGGCTCGAGTAACGGCAGTTGTGGGAACCATTGACGTTAAGATGCTGGAACGCGTTTGGCAGGAAATGGACTATCGACTAGATGTCTGCCGTGTGACGAATGGTGCTCATATTGAGCAACTTTGAAGATTCCCCACAAAACTTGAAACTTTAACCTTTCCAACGGTACCAATTTCATTTTTCAACTCCTAATAGTTTTTGAGTTATTAAAAATCGTTATGTTCCCAAGATTTTTGAAACACCCTGTATATATATATAATCATTAATGGTAAAATGACAAAGATTTTCAATCCTTCAGTGACTTTTTGGACACCCTGTAGTTTCAAACTTAATATATATGTATGTATTTACTTATAATAATTATTTTATTATATATATATATATATATATATATATATATATATATATATATATATATATATATATGTGAACGTGTTTGTGTGTCTGTGTGTGTCTGTCTGTCTGTCTGTGTACATTTCCCTAAGCAATAACTCTATCAATTTTTAGTCTACAGACTCGAAATTTGATACACAGGTTACTGAGATTTGGGAAAATCTATGTAATTCGTTTTCGGCCAGAAATTTGGCTGTTAAGGGGTCAAAGTTCAACGATTTGACCTTTGAGAACTCTACCAAACTCCTCCGACAATTTTGGGTCTAAACACTTTAAATTTTAGATATAGGTTCCTTGGACATGAATTTAACTTAATAACTTGATTTGAGCCCAAAACAATAAATTTTAAGGGGTCATAATAGGGGTCAAAGTTAAAAAAAAATTGACTTTTTTTTTTTTTTTTTGCTCAGCATACGCCTCCAAACACCCGGGCAACACCGGGCTGAAATGCTATATATATATATATATATATATATATATATATATATATATATATATATATATATGCACTGATGATTCCCGAAAGTTTGAAACACTAGTGTCTGTAGGTATTAATAATTATTATAGTAAATAATTATGCCAGCCCATTTAAGAAACTTGTTTCTTATCGTTGAGCACTTTCAGTTGAAATAAAATGGTCAATTTAGCTTGCATGCGAAGATCATCATATAATGATTAGATCACTCTGACAGACGTTAAAAACATTTTAAAATAAATGTTTAAATTTCAACAATATTTCTTGTGGTTAACGGTGGCCAAATGGGTTTGGTCCTTGCTAATGGAGTAAGAGATGGCTTCGTTGCCGGGTTTGAATCTATAGACCCGTGTTAGTCATGACACCCTGCACTGATGATTCCAGAAAGGATGAAACACTAGTGTCTGTAGGTATTTAGTAATTATTACAGTATTACAGAAGGTCTGACCAGGCTGTTGGATCGTAAACATGGTCCAACATCTGAAACATATGTAACCAAACAGATAAAACGGTAATAAAAAAAAAAAACACATATCATATTTGCTCTGCAATAGTATTGAGCACTCTATTCAGGTTTTTACTAATTACCAGTTTTACCAAATATATATATATATATATATATATATTTTGTGTACAGAAAGTTGTTAGTTGAGACAGGTCATTGGTACCGTCGGTTTCAAGCCCGATAATAAGGCCCGTTTAAGGTATCCTTATCGAGCTCTCTTCAGCCAATATTCGTATATTATATAATTATATATATATATATATATATACGAATATTAAAAAAGAAAAAACTACAAGACCTTCGTTCGGTTATCTATTTATGTTCGTATGTCACATCACTTCACCACCGCACTTCCTGCATTGATATAGCCTTCGTATACTCTCACATATTTGTATTTATTTTTTAATAGTAACGTCATCTATGATTTATAATTAAATTTGTATTTACTTTTAATAGTAACGTCATCTATGATTTATAATTAATGCTTCCCATATCGTATTAAATTCTACACTAGGTTTGCTTAATAGGTGGTCGTTGTCTAGCATATGTGCTGTATCTTTGAGGCCACCGTTCTTTTCTGTCTTGATGGTCTCCTCCTTCTCATCTATATATATATATATATATATATATATATATATATATATATATATATATATGCATCTATACTCAATTTTTTCACATTATTTCCACATGCTTTCCAGTTTTCTTCAACTCGGCTACGGATTTTTATCCTCAGGCCCCCAAATCAACAGAGATTAGACCATTCCTGTAATGATCTTGTCCCTGATGATTGCGGTGGTATGTTAGTTCTGTGCAGTTCTAGGAGACCAATCCTCCCAGGCTTTGCCGTCTCTCCTTGAGAAAGAGTTAGTCGTTTATTTGCTAATCGTCTGAGGCGTCCTTACTGGGGAATGCCGACGGGTCTGCCCAGGTCAGAGTGCCCCTCCTCGGGCGCGCTGACTTCTCAATATCACTTTCCGCCCTTGGTTTCTAAGTTCTTGCAGTAGGAGAGAACTAAATATCCTCTAATGTTGTTCTAACTTTACCTTTTAATGACATGTCTCATCTTTGTATATTTTTTTTCCATACTTACATGGAATTGCATGCACACACTTCGTCATCATGCTCGAGCTTCTATAATAAAGATTTTGTTTTTCATTCTGTGCCACGGTTTTTTATTACTTGCCAATAATACATAGGAGTTGGCCTTAACACCTCATTGATAAGGCCAGCGCTTATGAATTGGCATGGATGCGCTAAGTCAACATTTTCAACCAGTGAAAATGACGTCTGCTTATAGTAACACAGACAATTTACACCATCTTGGCCTTTGGGCAAAGATCAAAGTGTAGTATCTGTTCCGGCAGATACTGCAAGCTATGACTAGCTATGACTAGCAAAGACCAGATGTGGGGGCAACCCCACATGCCTGACCATTAACCAGCTCCCATTTCCCACCTCTCGGGAGCTGGTCCCCTTTTTCCCTTCCCCCTCCCTTCACTCCTCACATTAAAAATCGGCGTTGTGCCTAATTTGCTCGGTGGGGGAGCAAATAAATACCATCAAAGTGTAGTATCTGTTCCGGCAGATACTGCACTTAAGATAATTTGTACCAGTCAATGGAGGGGAAACCCTCTATACTGGGACAATTATTATTTTTGGTAACCAGAGTGACCCCTTTTAGGGGAGCTGGTTTTTACCTCACATTAAAAACGGCCTTGTGCCTAATTTGCTCAGTGGGGGAGCAAATAAATACCATCTGTTCCGGCAGATGCTGCACTTAAGATAATTTGTACCAGTCAATGGAGGGGAAACCCTCTATACTGGGACAATTATTATTTTTGGTAACCAGAGTGCCCCCTTTTTGCCTACTTTTAGGGGAGCTGGTTTTTACCTCACATTAAAAACGGCCTTGTGCCTAATTTGCTCAGTGGGGGAGCAAATAAATACCATCTGTTCCGGCAGATGCTGCACTTAAGATGATTTGTACCAGTCAATGGAGGGGAAACCCTCTATACTGGGACAATTATTATTTTTGGTAACCAGAGTGCCCCCCTTTTTGCCTACTTTTAGGGGAGCTGGTTTTTACCTCACATTAAAAACGGCCTTGTGCCTAATTTGCTCAGTGGGGGAGCAAATAGATACCATCTGTTCCGGCAGATACTGCAAGCTATGACTAGCAAAGACCAGATGTGGGGGCAACCCCACATGCCTGACCATTAACCAGCTCCCATTTCCCACCTCTCGGGAGCTGGTTCCCTTTTTCCCTTCCCCCTCCCTTCACTCCTCACATTAAAAATCGGCCTTGTGCCTAATTTGCTCGGTGGGGGAGCAAATAAATACCATCTGTTCCGGCAGATACTACAAGCAAAGACCAGATGTGGGGGCAACTCCACATACCTGATCTTTAACCAGCTCCCATTTCCCACCTCTCGGGAGCTGGTCCCCTTTTTCCCTTCTCCCTCCCTTCATTCCTCACATTAAAAATCGGCCTTGTGCCTAATTTGCTCGGTGGGGGAGCAAATAAATACCATCTGTTCCGGCAGATGCTGCAAGCTATGACTAGCTATGACTAGCAAAGACCAGATGTGGGGGCAACCCCACATGCCTGACCATTAACCAGCTCCCATTTCCCACCTCTCGGGAGCTGGTTCCCTTTTTCCCTTCCCCCTCCCTTCACTCCTCACATTAAAAATCGGCCTTGTGCCTAATTTGCTCGGTGGGGGAGCAAATAAATACCATCTGTTCCGGCAGATACTACAAGCAAAGACCAGATGTGGGGGCAACTCCACATACCTGATCTTTAACCAGCTCCCATTTCCCACCTCTCGGGAGCTGGTCCCCTTTTTCCCTTCTCCCTCCCTTCATTCCTCACATTAAAAATCGGCCTTGTGCCTAATTTGCTCGGTGGGGGAGCAAATAAATACCATCTGTTCTTCAGATGCTACACTTCAATTTCTTGTTCTCTGTCCGCGGAGGAGAAATCCTTCACGACTGAGACAATTTTTATTTTCGTTCCTTTTCTCCATGTTAAAAAACGACCCTGGTGTCTAACTCTGCTCTGTGGAGAGGCAAAGTAAATAGGAACAATCCTATGCGAAATAAATAACTAAATAAAACTAAAAAAAAAACAACAAAAAAAACAAACAGAGAACCAGGCCAACGAAAATCATAAACTGCCAGACTTTCCTCGGGTGCATATTTTCAAACCTTGCAACTTTTATGCCGAACTTTTGCAGGAATCATTGATAGAATATGTTTTCTACTACGAGTAGATGATTAAGACTTTTTAGTCCGTAAAAAACAGGCAAAAAGTTATAGCCTATTGAGTTTGTGTAGCAGAGTGCATACGAGCGCGTATGAAAATATCAGCAGCATTCGAAGGATGGACGGCAAGCAATTGTATTAGCAGCAGGAGCAGCGTTTGAATGCGTATGCAAATTAGCAAGTGTTCTCGGGCTTGCGTCTGAAGAAAAAGACAAAAAAGGACATCACGTTGTTGAGAAGAAACAAAGTCAATGCCAAAGAAAATGGACATCTAAAGTGAAGGTGAGAATGGGTCGGCTGTAGCCAGCGTGTAGTTGGAGGAAAGGGAAACGCAACCCATGTTAGATGGACATGTGGCAGCAAGAGACTTTTTAAGTCGTGTCGAGACAGGAGAGTACCGGTAATAAATGTCTTTGTTAAAAAAGAAAAAAAATGCTGACCTGGATTTTAATTGATTTAATTTATGTTTATTTGTTTTTGCATTACAACATTACATTGGAATGATTGCTTTATACAAAATTGATGGTTGAAGATGGCTTAATATATGCTCATTTTTTGCATTAAACAGATACCATAATACTTAGTTCGCTGCACCTTATCATAACAAAGATCTATACAAAATTGTAGAGATTGACCCAGCTTTTGTGAAAAAAGCTTCTAGGGTGAATGTAATATTATGGTGACTAATCCCCATTAAACCTTATTATTATATCTACCTATCCATCAAACGGATACCATAATACTCAGTTCGTTGCACCCTACCATAACAAAGGTCTGAGCTCCGATCTCTGGTCCCCTCTCGCCAATCTCATGATAAACACCCGTCTAGCTGAAACCACTGTCATTAATTGTCCCCACTCTTTATCTGTGCCTAAATCAAAACGTAGATTCCATGAACAAAGCTCCTTTCTTAAAAGTGCACGCCAGTGGAACTCTCTTCTGTTTGCCTGTTTCCCACCTGACTACAACTTGGTTGTCTTCAAGTCCAACATAAACAAATTCCTGATGAACCGGCCCCTTAAGTAAGAAACTTTATCAAATCTCCAATACTAATGATTACTACGATACTATCCCATTGATTACTGTACACGCAATAACCCTTATCCCCGAGTGGCTTCCGTGCCTTGATAAGTGGTGACCTCCATGTTAAAAAAAAAAAGAAGATCTTTACAAAATTAAAACCAGATCAACCTAAATTTTTCAAGAAAACTTCTAGAGTAAATGTGGTATTGCCGTGACTAATCCTTATTGATTCCTACCTATTCGTCAAATGGATGCCATAATACTTAGTTCGTTGCACCTTAGATGACAAAGGACCATGATAAAATTTCAGCCAGACTGGCCCAGTAGTTTCGAGAAAAAAAAAATGGAATGCACAGACAGACAGACAAGCAGACAGACAGAGAATAAGATAGATACTATATAGATTACGATAAATGGCCTGAAATTTTTTCTCACTGATCCGCATCACCTCTGAGGAAACCATATCAAAATATTAGCCAGATTTTGGAAATCCAAGAGAACATAGTCTTTGAGAATGTCACTGCCATTTCGTTGTTTTTGTGATGAGTTTAGTTTTGCGTGTGATTCAGTAGTAAAGACTAATGTTATGTTGTGTTGTTTCATCTGTAAGAGAAAAGAAGTTTAAGTGAAATTAAACCTCTCTGCCCGAAACAAAATAATAATAAAAATAAGGGAGCAAAACAAAATGACACCTCCTTTTCGCTTAAAATGCACCGCATTTATTTTTCAACAAAAATAACAAGATGAACAAGCAAAGGTTCGATCGGTCAGAGTTCTTGAAAAATCGTTATGATTAAAATATTCAAAGTAGGTGAAAAATCCTTTGATTGCTGCTGCTGCTGCTGCTGCTGCTGCTGCTGCTATTCGGTTTTTGGAAAAGCGTTAAAAAGACAATCTTATAAATTTTCTCATTGGTCGCTTGTGTCATGCGGTACTGTCTTGAACTACGTCCGCCAGAAATATGTCCATTTTACTTTTGTTGTTGTGAGAAAAGCGTGTGGGCGTATTTGAAATTATGTCGTTGCTGGAAGAACTTATTTTTGTTCAAAATGCGCCGGGAAATTAAATTTAATAAACGTTCGTTTATTTGTGTGTGTGTGTGTGTGTGTGTGTGTGTGTGTGTGTGTGTGTGTGTGTGTGTGTGTGCGTGCGTGCGTGCGTGCGTGCGTGTGAAAGAGAGAGAGAGAGAGAGAGAGAGAGAGAGTGAGTGATTGACTGAGTGACAGCACACATCCGATGCCAGTAGGCGCAGGTGAATCGTGAACAAATTCCGATTGCCAGAGTTCTCGGTCGGCCACTACAGCAACCAGCTCAGTTCCTGCCAGACCAATTTCCTCTTCAATAATGGATTTCAGTGTTACACATGGACGTCCAACTCTCCTTCTGGAGTCCAAAGTAAGAGGTTTCTTGCCGATTCATCATGGCAACTAATATGGCCGGCAAGTGTTAGATATCAAATAATAAGATTAATAATAACCTTTTTTCTTTTCTTTTTTTTTTTTTTTCGTATTTCTTATTGATGGATGGAGAGACGAGCTGCATATATTGTTGATAATTATATACACTGTTTCTTTTACAGGTACATCACTGAATCAGATTCCTTCATCAAGGGATGCACAGTGATGTTATTGCCTGGTTGTTTGGTCTGTGTAATATTTCTTATGTGGACCTAACACTATATTTACTGGGTAGATATGGGCATATGTTTGTTTAATATCAATGTGTTTTTATGGTCCCCATTTTTCCGAGACAAAATTATGCCCGATCAATGTACAACTAACTTCTCCTGTTGTTGGTCATATAGAAACAACGTGTAAAGTAGTTTAAATCAGCAGAAGCTGAATCGGATAATTTAGTTATATATGGTGTAATAATTTTGGATATGATAGGTCGGAGACAGAAATGCATCTTAATTATCAATATATATACACATCTCTATACTCCTATTAATTTTTTTTTGTGCGTGTGTGTGTATGTGTGTGTGTGTGTATTGATATTCATATTAAAAATATTTTTTTCTATTTATTTAAAAAGAAAATACAACTTTGTTATATATATATATATATGGGTCGTGGAATTGCATTCATTTACAAAAGATCTAGCTAATTTGCATATCCTTTTAAACATTCATTTTAATTAATTCTCTATTAATTCTTTTCGGTTTTCTTATGGGATGATCATCTTTAGTTAACTATTATATGTAATTATATTAAAGCAGATATTCTACATGATTTATACTTGCGTAATATTTGCGCAAAAAAATTATAGTAAACACAAACCTCTTTCTATATATATATATTTATGTATGCGTATGTATATATATATATATTTGCTAAAAAATTTTGCCTACCAAACTTCTGTCAGTTTTTGGTCTACAGACATGAAACTTAATATATAGGATATTTGAACCCATGCAAAACTTTATATTTGGGTTTCAGCCAGGGAAAATCGGTGCAAAAGTGTGAAAATTGAAAAAAAATGAAATTTTCCAAGTGAATGTCGAACGACAGCATTACAAATATGCATGCATAACGTAATAGCTATCGGTTCATGTATAAATTTTTAGTCTTGCAGCAAACATGTCTTCATAGCTCAGGCATTAACATCAAAGGAAAAAGTAAATCGTAAGCTAATGAGTAATTTTTTTTTTTTTAACTTTTTAAATCCTTACTATATATTGGGTCCAATATAATATAATAATAAATACGAAATCTGCATTAATTAAAATATCATGTTTAAGCATATTTTATGACCGGACAATGTCGGGTGGCCTGCTAGTATATATATATATATATATATATATATATATATATATATATATATATATATATATATATTTATTTTTATTTTTATTATATATATATATATATATATATATATATATATATATATATATATATATATATATATATATATATATATATATTGCATAGCTACCAAGGAGGCTGACCCATTGCCCAGCAGTTTCCATGCAACTCCACCTCAAACCCCTGAAACCACTCTTCCATAAATTTCCCTTTGCAGACAGAAGCCACACTTATAGATATGAAAATCACCCCTTCTCATATCCGTGATATCATAAAAAATCTAGAAACCTCCAAGGCATATGGACCCGATCTTATCCCTGCCACATTTAGAAATGCTTCACTGAGCTAGCCCACTCTCCTCTCCAAACTCTTCAACAAATGTCTAGTTGAGTCTTGTTTCCCTAAAAACTGGAAATTTGCTTTTCAAACAGAACCACAGGGATAGTATGCTCTTGTTCCATCAGCCATGACTTAGTAGGAGTCTTAAATAATTCGCAGTTGTATTTTTGAATGTTACCCACACTGAGAAGTGTATAATTTTACAACTGAAGTTTGCAAATAAATCAAAGATTCTTCCACTCCCGAGTTCAACATAAAGTTTCCCGAGGTTGGCAAGATACAGCTGAAGAAGGTTGGAAGTTACATCGACCAAAACGTTGTGAAAATAACAAAGAATCCAAGTGTTACGCATTTACTGCAATTTATTTCACTTTACAAACAACTCAATCTTACCATATAGCAAATTTATTTATTTATATTCCTTGTAGTCACAAGTATTAGCCATCTTTTGAGAACCGTTTCTTATTCACAGCTACCGTGCGGGTCTTTTCTCTTAACGTATTGTTTCTTGTTTTTTTGTTTGTTTTTTTTTGGCAGCATTAAAATATTTACTTTTTACATGTATAAATGTTTTGATAGGATATTATTGAAAAATATTAATTGAGATTCGGAGCCCCTTCCACCATCTCCTCCTCCTCCTCCTCCTCCTACTACTACTACTACTACTACTACTACTACTACTACTACTACTAACATTGAAGCCACCTATATATAATATGTCCAGATATCTAAGAATCTAACCAGAGACATGGCATACTCCGAAAAGCACAAATATCTTGACAATTTGCTAGCAAATTTATTTATTTATATTTACCATGTTTTTTGAAAACCGTTTTTATTTAAGGAAGGTAAGCGAATGTCTTAGCTCTGAGCCACTAAATTATGCAAATTCTCTAAACCATTTTTCTCTTAGGCCATAAGAGGGGGAGCTGTCTCCAAACTTTTTTCAAAATAGGAGTTATTAACGTTTACTAAGTATAATACTTATACTTTTTTTTTTTTATTATTATTTTGAAAGAGTGTAGAAAAAACATTGTTGATGCCTTTTCAGCATCCCAGAAACTCTTACTTCCCTTATTTTGTCCCTTAGTCCTCATCTCAAAAGAATGAGCAATGTTTCTGACAAAGGGAAAAGAAAACGCGTAGCTAAAGATGATTAAATTCTTTTTCTATTCTGTTCTTATCATGTCATAAATAAATGTGTTGGGGGTAAACGCTTTACCTGGGCTGACACTATCCACCTGATAGTTAGAGACACGAACTTCAAAGTAACTCTCAAGGAGGCTGTCCTATCCACAGATGCAAACTACCGGGGCTGCTGATTTGCTATGAATTTGGTGAATAGAGTCTGAACCATGCAGTAGCTTCTAACAAGGCATCTCGGTGCCATATTAGTGGGAACTGCTACGGCTTTTCCTTTTCAATGGTCTACAAAAGTCTCCACTCATTCTTTCATCCTATTCTCTCTCTTGTTTCCTTCTGCCCAACTCTTAATAACTCTGCTGAGCTCTTTCACAAACTCTCTAACCTAACCCATGGAAAATTCCAACAAAAAAAATCAAGAGAAAACCCAGAACCACAACTTTCAACATAGACTACACTACAACTTCCAACATAGACTACACTACAACTTCCAACATAGACTACACTACAACTTCCAACATTATCCCGCACCACAATTTCCAACATAGATCTACACTATAAGGTATCCTTCTCTAATATCAATGGCCTAATTCCAACCTACCAGAGGTTGAAATACAATTATGGGAAACCAGAATTGACCTGTGGTTCTTTTGTCAAACTGGCATTAACTCATCTACTTTCTTAACCGATTTCTCCATCAAAGGCTATTCCAACTATACACCCAAACTCGATTCTCAAAATCGCACATCATTTATATTTGCTGTCTACCGTCTTCACAATGATGGAGTTGTTATTTATTAAATGTGATTAAACGCCTTAAAAAATGGTACAAACCTATTTTTATGCAGCCTTCAGTGTCCGTTGGTAGACAAAAAGAAAAGAAAATTGCTGCTTCTTCTCTTTATATGCTTGCGATCTTGTCATGTGATATGCAAATGAAATACTTCTGGTTTTGGAATAAAAAGCTTGATTTTCCAGAGACTTATTCAGTTTTGAGTTGAATGTTTCAGTTGCAAATTTTGATAGCAGTGTGTCAAGTTTTGGAGTTGCAAGTTTTGACAGAAGTGTGTCAAGTTTTAAAGTTACAAGTTTTGACAGCGGTGTGCCAAGTTTTGGAGTTGCAAGTATTGACAGCATTGTGTAATCTTTTGTGAGTTGCAAGTTTTGAAAGAAGTGTGTCAAGTTATGGAGTTGCAAGTTTTGACAAAAGTGTGTCAAGTTTTGGAGTTGCAAGTTTTGACAACAAGGTGTAGAATTTTAAAGTAGTGAGTTTTGATAGCAGAGTGTCGAGTTTTGGGGTAGCAAGATTTGACAGCAGTCTGTCAAGTTTTGGAGTAGCAAGATTTCACAGTCTGTCGAATTTTACCTCAGAAATTGTTACTTGGAAACTGTAGAACAGTTAACTCGTAACTATTTAACCACAGACATCTCCGAAGAAGACCCCCAAATATCCCTACATGTGCTTTACAGTAGCGTTTACTCACAGCACAGCATTTACATTTGCTCTCTATCATTTTCACAATTTGTAAGTATTGCTAAGCAAATTGATCATACCCTGTCTGCTTTTTACTCAGCCAACATACACGTCTGTGGAGATTTAAATGTTCATAATCTTGAATTGCAAATTGATGCTAACCGCTGGTTTCTACATCTTTTTTTAACAGCATGCCCTGTTTCCTCTAGGATCTTCTCATCACTTTGTTGTCTCAATAAAGATAAAACCAATCTATAACAAACCCCCAAAATATTCCTCTCCATTGAACAGTGTATCAATAGTCTATGGCTGATTGGGATGGTTCCTGAACGTTCATATTGGAACCACCCCTACAGTTTATGCTTAAAAAGAATGCATCCAACTTAACTGATTGGTTAACTATTAGCATCAACACCTACATACCCTCAAAAAAATTTCCAATAGACACTGGAAAGTCAGCCACCTTGAATGTGCGGCCACCATTGCACACAGAAATCACTACTTCAATTGCTTTAAATCTAAGTCGCCAGCAATCACTGTTAAAAAAATTATAGAAAATGCAAGAGAGTTATATGCTCTGTCCATCAAGTCCAAAGTAGAAGAACAAAGGCTTGGTTCCCATGAGTTTTGATGAATAACAAATGAACAGATAAGAGTTGTCTTTCCCAACTATCATCAACAGGTCAGAGGTAATTTCTTCAGCATCTGACAAAGCCAAACTCTTTGTCAAGAACTTTGCAGCAAACTCAATCTTATGCGATCAGGGACACCTACCTCCAAAATTTCCTCCAATGACCAAAAATAATCTGAGCCACATTCTCATATCTGTTCGTGATGTTACCACATTCATCAAGAACTTTAATGCCAGCAAGGAAACTGATCCTGACAATATTCCAGTCATAGTACTCAAAAAAGATGCAGCCGGAAATAGCATCCATTTTTGCAAAGTTGTTCAACTGATGCCTAAAGGAGAAATGCTTCCTAACACGTTGGAAAACCTCATTAGTTTACCCAGTACTTACAAATAGTGGAGATCAGTCTTTTGCATTTCAGTACAGACCAGTTTTCTGTGCATCATGAGTTGCTTGAATTTGTGTTGAATAGAGAAATCGTTAACCATCTCACTAAAAAATCTATTCAGTAACAAGCAATATGGTTTCCATCCTGCGAGACGTACAGCTGATGTATTGACTATAATCTATTAACAGTGGTTTCCTTTCAAGAGCAATAGCTTTTGACATATCAAAGGCATTTGATAGAATTTGGCATAAAAGTCTACTTCACAAAATTTGCAGCTATGGAACATTTGGAAATGTTTTCTCAACTATCAATTTTTTTCTCTTTGACAGGTTTTTACATGTAATCACCGATGGGCAGAAGTCCAAAGCTCAAAGTTCCACAATGGCATAACTCAGGGATCCATCCTAACTCTTTTCCTTATCTTCATCAGTAATCTCCCAAATCACATCCTAAATTCATTCATCAACATATATGCAGATGACACTACAATCTATGGCAACCCTACAAAGATCAACAACAACCAAGATGTCTCTGAGTCTCTCTCCTCTGGCCTTGAACACATAGTACAATGGGTTAAAATGTGACCAATCAAGCTTCCATCTTTTCAGTATAAACGCTTTGATTTCCGTCTGGCCACAATTTATATGAATGGCTATCGTCTCAAAGATGCTCTCTGCTTTGACGAGCTTCTGGGTCTGAGCTTTATTCCTGACAACTTATATGAAATCTGTTGCCAATGTTGCTGAGAAAAATGGTTGCGTTATTTTAACGTCCAGAAGGTATCTCTCTCCCGATACAATCCTATACCTGTATAAGAGCCAGATACATCTTAAAACGGAGTACTGTTGCCATATCTGGGCAGGAACTGCTTGAAGCGTTCTATCCTGCTTTAACAAAGTTCCAAATTGGCTTCGAAATCTAGTGGGGTGTGCCCTTTTCTCTTTCTTGTAACCTCTTTCCCAAAGAACAGGCATTGCAAGTCAGTCTCTGTTTTATCGTTATTTTCATTAGTAAGTGCTTGTATGGGTTTGAATTTATGATCCTCCTATGTCAACAAAAAAACACTCGTCTTACTGCAACCACTATCAACACTTTTCCCACTCTATCTGTGCCTAACTCTAAATGCAAATTCTATGAACAAAGCTTCTTTTCTAGAAGTGCCCACCTGAAGAAATTTGTTCTGCTTGCTTGCTTTCCAGCTGATTAAAACATGGTTTTCAAGTCCAATGTAGACAAGTTCTTGTTGAGTCGTCCCCATAACTAATTAAATTATACGAATTTCTCCACTAACGATTTCTACGCTGTTGTCTCAATGATCACTGTACACTCGTTAATTTTTATCCTCGAGTGGCCTTCAGGCCTTGATAAGTGGTGAATCCCATGTGAAAAAAGAAAAACATATATATATATATACAAGCTCAGTACATCCTCGGATCCCATTCTAAAAACTCAATATTATACAATATAACAAATAAGAATAAAAAAGGCCCTCACACAGGCGATATTTCTGACAAAGTGGGAAGAATTGATGTTTTATAGCTCGAAATCTGTGAATAATTCTTGTTGGCTTGTTTTATTTATATTTTTAGTTTCTTACATCAAGTGGCTTCATGCCTTGTCTAGAGCGATTTCCATTAATATATATATATATATATATATATATATATATATATATATATATATATATATGGACTAAAAAGTCATCAGAGGCAAAAGCATAAATGAGTTTTAGAAATATGGGTTGTCTGAACCTCATACGTCGAAATCGACGGGAGAGTCCATGATATATATATATATATATATATATATATATATATATATATATATATATATATATATATATATATATATATATACAATTGGACTTCACTCTAGATTTAAGAGGTAAGTTTCGTAACAGTTAAGCACTGTCTGTTGAAATGAAAAAATCGGTCATTTGGCCTGTGTGTGAGATTGTGACAATTTAATTGCTTGATCACTGTAGACCGTTCGTGTATAACCTTTATGCCTTTATAAATGTTTAATTACACTTGAATATCGTTGTGGTTGACAGTGGCCCTGTGATTTGTTCCTTGCTAATGGAGACAGAGTTCGAATCCAATGACCCATGGCAATCGTAACTTCCTACACTGATGATACCAAAAAGATGAAACATTAGTGTGTGTACGTATTAAAAATAATCATTTATAATTATATATATAAATATATATTGAGCACGAAGGAACATAGAGTTCCTCATTAAATCCTGGGCAACGCTGTTTATTTGCTCATACGGTCATAAAGTTATTAAATATTTACGTTTGGAGGACGCATGTGTTGGCTAAGCTATTTAATTAATATAAAATCATTTCTTTTTATTGTTTTTTTTTTTTTTTTTTTTTTGCTCAATCAATAATTAATCTACTCACTAACAAGAATGCATAAGTTTAATTTATTTGTGGCAAAACAATGCCAAGCTATTACCACACAGCAAGGATCCAATTTAACAATTACCAAATTGTCCTTTTGTCAACAAAAACACTAATTGCAATTAGTGACTAAAAATGGTTACTTCGTAGAGGATAGGCTGAGATAACAAAAGAATCACAACCTATCCATATATAAATGACTAAAATGGTCACAAGCATTTTTTACTATAGACAACAAACCGAAAAAGTAGTCGAGAAACAGATATATAACAAATAAATGTCGTGTTAACATTTATTTGGGTGGGTTTCTACCAGTATTTTGTTTGATTTTCTTTTCTTTTTTTTTGTGAGCAATTATCAAAACTACAAAGATGACAGCCCCATGTCCGCCATTTTGTTGTCGTTCTAACTTAAGCACTCGGAACTACTTGGTTTTCGAATGAAATGAACACTTTAAAATAAGTCAAACTAAAAAAAAAACTTATCTAGTTGGTAGATTAACATTCATTTATTACTAGCGTGGGGAGGGGCGCCCGGTTTTGCCCGGGCGTAAACTACGCTTAAATATGATAATTTAATTTGTCCAGATTTCATATATATTATTAAAGAGTTGTGATTTCAAAAGTAAAAAGAAAGTATTTGGGTGACGTCAGCTAGAGTCGAAATCGAAACTGTAACATTCAAAACTGGTGACGTTACCATTGTACCAACATGACACGCATATGAACTGATTAAAAATTAAAAATAAAAAACTACTAAAAGGAATGTATAAAACGTATAAGGATTTTTTTAATTTTGATCCATTTTTGACCCCTTAAAAACAACTTTAACTGGCTAAAGACCCATAAAAGGATGGACCGTATAAAATCCAATCATCTGAGGCTCCTAGCGCTGCTCTGTGTCTTTTAGTTTCAGAGGAGATAGAGTTTGAAAATATGGACACAGACAGATAGACATATAGCCTTTTATATATTAGACTATATATGTTGTTTTTTTTTTTTAACCATGAAAATTTGCAATTAAATATACTTTGCCATGTTGGAGCACGGGCTAGCTAGTAATTAACTTTATTTTGTTTACGAAATAAATAAAAGTAAAGATATTCACAGGCAACGCTGGGTCTATATAGATAGCATCTTGGCTTTTTGGTCAAGATCAAAGTGTAGTATCTGTTCTTCAGATGCGGCACTTCCATTTCTTGTTCTCTTTCAGTGGAGGAGAAATCCTTCACCACTGAGACAATTTTTATTTTTGTACCTTTTCTCCACATTAAAAAACGACCCTGGTGTCCAACTCTGTCCCGTGGGGAGGCATTGTAAATAGGTATAGATAGCATCTTTGTGAAGTTAGATGTGTTTAGAATTAAATTTGCTAGTAGAACAGTAGCAGAAACTTGCTATGAAGCAAACGGACAAGAGAAGATATTGTTTTGAAGGAAACAACTTACATTGTCGGTTTGTATATATTTGGTTGTTACAAAAATAATGGCCGATTTCAGAAACAAACAATTATTCTTGAAAAATGAACAATAGAAATGGTGAAATTAATCAAAATACGATCCTTGCACAGCTATGCATCTCTGCCATCGATCTACAAGATTATTTATTCCTCGTTGATAAAAAATTATTGGCTGTGATGCAACAAAATTTTTGAAAGCTGATTCCATCTCTTTTTTGGACTAAAACGTTTTACTATTTTAAAATGAGCTTAAATGCTTTAAAAAAAAAAATGATAATCAGTAGGCGAAAGGTCTGGAGAATATGAAGGATGTGGTAATGTTTCATATCCCAAGTCTGTGAATTTCTGCAGAGTCAATCTTGCAATATGTGGTTGTGTGTTATCGTGGAACAGAATTGGACCACGTCGATTCACCAAGGTGGGCCTCTTTTTTTTGCAAGGAAGCATGCTTTTCAGCAAGTTGATTGCAGTAGATCTATGCTGTAATATTATGATTGGTTCCCAAAAAACTGTAGTGGATAACACCGATTGCAGACCACGAAACTGTCACCATAATTTTCTACTGATGCAACTATGGCTTTGGGAAGTGTTTGGGGGACTCCCCACGATCAAGCCATTAACCAGATCGTTTACGATTATCATAAAGGATCCACTTTATGTCACAAGTGACAATTCGGTCAAGAAAGGGATCATTGCTGTCACATACAAAAAGCACTGAGCAGACTTCAAATCTCCTAAGTTTTTGATTACCATTGAGCTCATGAGGGATCAATTTACTGAGTTTTTTCACCTTCTAAATGCTCTGTAAATGGTATGAAACTGTTGCAGTATTGACACCGAGTGTCTGAGACATTTCTCTGACACTTTGCTCAACAGCTGCTTACAATTGTTTGTAGACTCCATGCTCACTTTCTACCTTCTTCATCTTCAAGGCTCTCGTCTCCACTACAAAATTTTTGGAACTACCTTCGTACTGTCCGATCACTTGTGGACCCCTCTCCCCATGCTCTGTTGATATTAGCAGAAGTTTCGGAGGCATTGTGCCCAAGTTTGAACTTATGTAACATTAAAAGGCGAAAGTCACGTTTTGGATTATTCATCATTTAGGAACCTGTATGATTCCAAAAAAATTTTTGCCTGAAAATAAATAAATGTAAAAATATTTAATTTGTATGTAACCTTAAAATGAACTAAAAATTTTGTGTTAAAATGACTTTTCAAAACATATCATTTAAGGTGGCCATTATTTTTGTAACAACCTAACTATATATATATATATATATATATATATATATATATATATATATATATATATATATATATATATATTCATTTTGTTGCAGACTTTTGCCCTCATTTTCATAGTTGTTGTTTCGCCACATTTCAGCCAACTCATCCTCTGGCCTTCTTCAGGTGATTAACCGCAACCGGATAGAAATGCTGAGTCTCATAGCTGTATCCCCAGTAATTACTGCCTTCCATAGGTGTTGTCTCACTACGTTTTGGCCAACTAATCCTATGGCCTGCTTGGGTAGGCTTAAAAACTGCTATCTTCAAACAATGCTCACCTGGAACCATAGGGATTCAACTCTGCACCATGGGCCAAGCAGATCATAGGATTAGTTGGCCAAATCATAGTGAGACAACAACTATGGAAGGCAGTGATTACTGAGGATAGAATTACAAGATTCAGCATTCCTATCTGGTTGTGGTTAATCACCTGAAGAAGGCCAGAGGATGAGTTGGCTGAAACGTGGTGAAACAAGAATTATGATTTTTTTTTTTTACTTACGGTCACCTCAAACAAAGCATATCGCCACTTGGACATAAAGGGCTACTACTTGGGATCGTGCCTAGGAAAGCTTAACAAGATGTTGGGTTACATTATATTTAAACTTCTCTACAGTCGTACGGCACAATCACATTGGCACACCGGTTCTCGCCAGATCACTGAAGTTAAGCAACGTTGATCCTGGCCAGTACCAGATGGGTGACCATTTGGGAAGGCTAGTCGCTGTATGTACCTTCTGGGAAAGTTGGGCATGGGGCCAGCACCCTCACCCTGTAAAAAGAACTCCTCGCTACAAAAACATCTACAAAGTTGTAGATGGCCTATGCCCCTCCAAGGGCTCAAGGCTATGGATGGATGGAGATCTGTATAGTCAGGGAAGCAGGTAGCAGGAAGGGAATTACAAAGTCTAGCTGTTCAAGAGAAGAAACTATTAGAGTAGAAAGCTTTCTGGCATTTAGTGACTTCAATAGTGAAGGGATGTGATTTTGTTGCTAAGTGGGTTTGTTTGTAAAAAAAATGAATGCACATATATATGTTTATATAAAAAATTTTCAAACAAAATATTGCCCAGTTAAAATTAAGGTACTTGTACAGTTTAATCAAGACATTAAAAAATGGAAATATCGAAAAAAAAAAAGTTTAAATTGTACGTATCCGTTATGGAATGAAGTTGTCCGGAAAAATATTTCACTTAATTTCATCAAGTAGTTTTTGTTTTACAGCGAAAAAACAATTTGTTATGATACTGAGCAAAAGGTTCGATTTTTAGGAAGAAAAGCTAGTATTAAAGATGGGGAGGGAGTGTCGGCGCTTTAACTGGAGTTATCTCCCTTTGGCGGGTTCTAAACTCCAAACAAATTTTTTTAAAGATCCAAGATGTCTGCCTTCAACGCGCTCTCATAAAAACGTGTTTTTCCTCTGTAAAAAAAAAAAAAAAAAAAAAAAAAAAAAAAAAAACTACTCGATCAAATTAAGTGAAATTTTTTTCGGAGATCTTCCAGTTCCAACGGATCCGTACAATATAACGTTTTTTCGATATTTTAATTTTTTAATGTCTTTATTGAACTGTATAAGTGCCAAAATTAACTTAAATGTTAACCTTTATATTTTATATATGTCATACCAAAATGTAAGTCACAAGTGCAAGTAAATTGTTAATTAGATAATAATTGTCTCGGACAAGATACGTCTTATCTAAAGAGGTCAGTCAGTTTAGGATTATGACTTCAAAGCAGGCAACACTTTTAACAAGAGTCTAGATACTTACAATCTAGTCTCAAGGTCATTTTTCTCAACAGCAAAAAAAAAAAAAAAAAAAAAAAAAGAAGTGCTTGTTTAGTATTTCCAAAGAATGCATTTTAAATATAAACAGTATTATGTACTTACGTCTGACGTCGAAATTAGTAAAAAAAAAAAAAAAAAAAAAAAAAGGAAAAGTCCCAAAATTACGAAAAATAATTGATCTGCTAGAAATATATTTTACAAAAAAAAATAAATAAATAAAATTAAAAAAAAACTTAGCGGTTTGCCATTTTCTATTTTGAAATGGAAAAGCAGAATTATTTTACTAAAAACTCACAAACTACAGTTACTTCTCCTTGATTTTAAGAACTTTCCGAAATTTTACTTTAAAGATTCTTGTCGCCATCACACAGTGCAAGTGGGGTGGGAGATGGGCTGCCTTGAGCGACTGACTCGCTGGCTTTGTGACTCTCTTCCCTTCCTGTATCTAGTAGTCGGCCTTTAACTGACCTGTGAGTGTGTGCGCTTTTCTCTCGCCCCATCTCCCTCTTTACCTCTCTCTCTCTCTCTCTCTCCCAATTTGAAACGACCTGTCTGTTCTTCCTCCTTTTTGCCCTTGGCTATTGGCCAATCAGGATCCTTGTGGAACTTCTCGCAACGCCACAATGGCCCGTTTTATGTGCCCTTTTAAAAAAAATCAGTTTGGAGGTTGGCCATCTTGGAAGAAGCATCCTTTAGACTCCGTTGCTGACCGTTTTTTGGCAACGTATTTTGTATATTTTTTATCCTTTTCTGACAGTGGAGTGCTTTTTAAAGGAATGTATTGAAGTGTTTGTAGGCACCTCCCTTTCAAAGAAGAACATTCGACGTGCCGTCGATAAATTTCATCTTATTTAAACGTTGGGTAGAGAGCCCAACTATAAGAACTGTATTGAAGTGTTGTAAAGCACCTCCCTTTCAAAGAAGAACATTCGACGTGCCGTCGATAAATTTCATTTTGTTTAATCGTTGGGTAGAGAGCCCAACTATAAGAACAGTGTCGGAATTTTTGAGTAAAACTGCTTACTCCCAAGAAAGGAAGAATAAGGAGAGAGAGAGAGACACTTACAACCTTTCATGAAAAGGAGAGTGGACCATTTGTTTGGAACCCTATTTCGGACGAGAGAGACATTTTAAAAAAAAAACCTTTGAAGGTTGGTTTTATTTGTGAAAAACCACGTCTTAAAGGACTCCCTGTTTTGAAATGTTTATTCTCTTTTCATTCAGACTTCAAGTAAGCCTTTGATATTAAGAACATTTTATATATTTTGAAAAGTCTCCCTTTTAAGAGACCATTTTAATGTGAAATTTTGCCCAGTTGCCTTTTTTCCTTTTTATATTGAATGCCTTTTTGTCTTTGATTTTTTTCACCCTTTTTTTTTTCTCTCTATTTGCTACTTAGTAAATTTTATTTTACAAGCTTTTGGGAATTCAAAGCAACCAGCCACCCTTTTTCTTTAAATAAACATTTATAATTCTAACAGTTTACTGGGTCTCAATTAATTATCTTTTATTTCTCTTTGTGTTGTTGCATGACATTATTTTCTCTTTTTTTTACCCCAATCGTTTCCCAAAAAGACGAGTTTTGGCGACACCCCCAGAAATTTTCGTCAGAACTCTTTAACATTAACAACTTCATAATTTAATATATTTTATTTTTTACTTTTATAATTTAATATATTTTATTTTTACTTGTAGCTGAATCCACTGTGAAAATTATCTGTGCCTAAATCAAAACGTGGATTCCATGAACAAAGCTTCTTTCTTAGAACTGCACGCCTGTGCAACTCTGTTCCGTCTGCCTGCTTCCCACCTGACTACAACTTGGATGTCTTCAAGTCCTAATGAACCGCCCTCTTAAGTAAACACTTCCTCAAATCTCCACACTAACGTACTGTACTTGCAATAACCCTTATCCCTGAGTGGCTTCCGGGCCTTGATAAGTGGTGACCACCGTATAAAAAATAAATAAATAAATAAAATAATTATTATTTTGTTGTACTCGATCATTTTTTGTAATATTTTAAGGTTTTACTAAATTAGATATGACATGTAAGTAACGTAATTATTTTTTTAAATGTAAAATGCAGTTATTTGAAATTCTTTATACTGTACAAGCACACAAAAAAAAAAAATAGCATAATTTTTTCCAGATAGATCCAATTGAAATAAACTTATAAATATAATCCATATTATATTTATGGAGTCATGGTTCAGGATTTTTACCTACAGCCACACTATAAAAAATTTCAGTGACAGGAATCAAGCATTTGGACCACCGAATTTGCAGCCCTTTAGGTTAAAATAAACTCATTATACATATAACCCTAATAAACATACTACAGACAATAATTATTAGTTTAAAGTAGGCACCGCCAAAACTCGGGGAGGGGGGCAGGTAAGTACTTTTTGACGGACCGTCTTTTTAAAAATCTACCAAAAATCAGGTAATTATCCGATCAATACGAAATTTTCAACGATTATTAAGAGAAGAATGAACTTTATAACAGTGTACTTATTTTTCATAAACGATATTTATATATATATATATTTTTACTTACAACCCCCCCCCCTTGTTTTGAGGTGGTACAAATATGCTTAAAATAATCATCTGAAACTGAACAAAACATATTATGTTGCTGTAAGGGACGGGATTATAAATTAAAAATAAAAATTTAAAAAAATTGTTTGCATACCTTATTTTGACGTCTGAATATCAGAACTTCGATTGTGTTTAATTATCCCGCTTTTGAGTTTTGAAGTGTGAAATTCGGTGAATATGTTAAGTAAAATAATTAATTTAAGTTAAGCAAAACAAAAAAATTTTTTATTTTTTTTATATTTATACGAAAAAAAAGCCATTTTAAAATCTTTGATAAATAAATTAACAATTTTTTTTAGCGAGCCGAATAATGCATGACCATTATTAAACAGGGCATGCTTTGAAGAATCGATACAGTAAAAAAAAGAATTCGATAAATATTGTGCCCTTTGTGTTAAAAATAGCATCATTTTTTCGATCCCGTTTGAAAACGTTTGCCGCCTTTCGACTACGGTGGACCAAACGCGCTGAAATATTTTTTTTTATTCTGCTTTAAATTGCCCCTCCCCCATTTTGGGGAGCCTGGCCCCCACACACATACACATTAAAAACCAAACTCATACAAATGGTCACCCATCTGGTACTGGCCAGCCTCAGTGTTAATAATGCATTGAAATTTTCGTTACTGAAAAATAAGTTTTTTTGGCCTGTTTCGTCTTCCATAGTTTGCTTTTTATCGAATACAAACGTAAACAGTGTCGATCTAGACTCGAAGTAACTGGTTGCCTATATGAATAAGTGGAATTATTTGAAATCCAGGTACTTATATTATAATATTTTTGCATATTCTCATAGAAAATCATCCTAAATCTTAGTTAGACAACAAATAAATAAATTAATTATTTCAAAAACCTTTTTTAAAAAATATTTATGTACGTTTTTTGTGCAAGACAAAAAATGTCAATTGTTAACTTTTTGGGAAAATTTAACATTTAGAATTTAATTAAAAATAGTAGAAAACGTTTTACATTATTCTGTTTTCTATATGATAAAATTCAGGGTTTTATCTTTCTGGAAAAAAAAAGTTACTCAGAAATAATGGATTTTAATAAATGTAATTTCGTTTTAAAAAACAACAACAACTTGATTTTTCGGGCATTTTTGGCGGTGCCTAGTTTAAATCGAATAAAAAATATGATTTTTTTATAGATTAAAATGATTTGGACTCATTATTTAATCTGTACATAAACTAAAATTGAATAGCTGTACCTTTAAACAAAGATGGCGACCTGAATAAATATGCAATGTTAATTCTTCTTGGGATGGGACGATTCCAATATTTTTTCTGATTCCAATACAATTACCGATTCCGTACTAAATTTCCGATTCTGATTCCGATTCTCTATAAATCTAAATATTTAACTATAAAAGTGTTATTTTGTGTCGATTGCTGTAAAAACAAATATTAAATGTGCCTATATTTTCTCAAACGTAAAACCACACTTCTGAGGAAGTGATCGAGAGATTTTAGTCTTACTGGAAGTTTAAATCAACAAATATTTATTGTTTTATTATTTTATAGTTTATATTATAGGCTAAATTTTTTCCAATTCCGATACTCCCAAAATCTAATTCTGATTCTGAATAATCATCTCAACACTAATATATATATATATATATATATATATATATATATATATATATATATATATATATATAAAATGAAAATTACAATTGAATTTACCAAAATGATCCAAGATGGTAAAATTAAAGCTAATTATAAATATTAAAGAATTAATATTTATAAAATTATCTCAGCCAGATATAAAAGCTCGATAATACCAAATAGGAAATAGAGCTTATAATATGAGCAAACAGTTAATGAAATATGTTAAAAAGCACTTTGAAATGAGTTAAGAACATATTTAATCTGAAAAGGAAACACTAGATAAATGGATAGTCCTTAATCCGCGGAGTTTCGAAGAAATACTCTCCTTCTCATCAGAGGGTAGGAATTAGCAAAATGCGGGATCGGATTTTGCCTGCAGAAGTATTTGATGAAACAACAAATAAGTCAAAGATCTTACTTGAAAATAAAATAAGTTAAGCAGAGGGAATATGGTAAAGAAAAAGGTGATTACACATTAATGGATAGTCTGGTGGAAGATAAAAAATCCAGTGACGGTAAAATCCAAATGTAAAACTTCAAGAAAGTTAAAAGAATTTCCATTTGTACAAGTAAAATCCAAGGAAATCCCGTAATTTGAAGAAGATGGTCCATAATAATCCAAAGGCAGAAATCCATGGAATAATTCACAAAAATGTGTACAAGGAAAAAATAATATTAATAAAAGAAAAATAAGATGTGCTTTTCACTCTACTTCCGAAACATAACTATAAATAAAAAAAATCTGGGAAGAGAAAGGAGAAAAAAAATGATAAAGTTAAATATAAAATATAAGATAAAATAGAGGGAAACAAAAGTCAAACTGACCCAGACAGGAAATGTTAAAGGCGCGAAAATATATATAGGGCAAAATAATATAGGTCAACTGAAATGTACAGGTCATCACTTAAAAAATGTCAGCAAGAATTGTTAAACGACATTAAAAGGAAAATAAAATAAATAAATAAATATATAATAAATAAATAGAAAATAAATAAATAAATAAAAAAATGAAATATAATAAAAAGTAAAATATAAAATATAATATATAATATAAAATAAAGTAAAATAAGAATAAAAAATAAGATAAGATAAAAATAAAAATTATTTAAGGGGAGAAGATGGCCGGTATCTGCAATTTCATGAAAAAAAAGAAAAAAAAGTAAGTAAATTCATATAGTAAAATTTAAGTAAATATACATACAAGATATGAAAGCGTGGGTAGATTGATATATTAGATAGATAGGAAAGTTTAAAGAATAAAACAGAAAAGGCAGATAAAAAACCGGCCATGCAAAGAAGAGATAAAGAATTAAAATAAAGGATTATTAAATTATAAAGTATTAAGAAGTATGTCGAAAAACGATAAAGTTAAAGAAAAAATATTTTATATCTATATAAAGGGTAAAAGTAATAACTGTAATTTCAAAATTGCCATAATTAAATTTGGACTTATGTTTACAGAAAGAGATCAGTTCATTTTTAGAATTTATTATATTGTTACTTAGAGGGGAAGTAACTATAGTTATAGCTTCGGTTGTGCAGAGGCGACAAAATTTAGAGCCTGGAGTATAAGACTTAACTTTTTTTATAATAGTCCATTTGATTGAGAAGGGAGTATTATTAGAGTTAAGTTTTTTAATTAAAGTGGTTAGAGAAGTTCCTTGGTTATTATTAGAATTATGGTTGTTAAAAGAAGAAATGTGGTTTGATATTCTTTTCTTAATTAATGTTGAAGTAGTGCCGATATATGTATGTACTTTATTAAAAGCTCGAGGTCTGGTATTAATATTAATTTGCTGATTTGTATTAGTTAAATAGTTTGAATTTTGTTCATAGTGTTCAACAAATGGTGGGACAATGTCTGTATGAGGACTATTTTGGAGGGGATAATGAGTGTTGTTAGTGTTAGGATGGTTGTTAGGAGAAATATTATTATTATTATTATTATTATTATTATTATTATCATCATCATCATTATTACTAGTTGTATGATTGTAGATGGAAGGGCTGCTCGAATGGTGTATTGGATTAGTAACTATATCAGATGGAGGATGGGAAGAAGAATAACTTGAAGACAAAATATTAGTGTCTGTTATGGGAGGATTGCGTGGGAGCTCAGTAATAGTGCAAGAATATATAACATCTTTATGGATACAATCATTATTAAGTGGGCAAATATGTTTGTTATTACAATTACAGTTAGTTTTGGGGTTAATTGGGAAAGGGATTTTTTGGGCTGATTTAATTTTTTTGTTATTAGATGTTAAGATTCTTTGTGCTAAATTAGGCATTGTTAAGAAATCCGGATTGAATTTTTATTGAAAATAGAACTATATCTGTGTGGGTATTTGAAAGAGTTTTGTACAATGTTGAAGAATTCCTTAGGTATATTAGTTTTGACATTTAGGCTAAATGGAGGATTAAACCAATATTTTTCTTTACTCCTGGTGCAACTAGGTGGGTTAGAGGCATTACGATTAGTATTTTGGTTATTATAAATGTAGACTGATTCATTGTTATTGATAGCAGCAGATCTTGTTATTTGGACTGGTTTCTTACGAGTCATATTGTGTGTGATTACAGATTTAAGGCGGCCTGCAGGAGGAGCATAATTGTTGTATTTAATCTTTTCTTTGTGTCCTGAGTTCCATAAAGCATTATTGAAGAAAGTAGCATTTTGATTAGAAGTTTTTTTATCAGCAGAAAGAGCAGAAATTCTTCTAGAGACAGATGGTACTATAGATTTTATAATTGAGTTGGGGTGGTTAGAAGATTTATGGACATATAAAAGCGTAAGATTAGGTTTATGATAGGGGCTATGAGTTAAATTCCAACGAAAGAAAGATGTATATTTGAATAAGGGAGTAGTCACCAACAATGTGTGTTTTTTAACATTATTTTATTATTCCGTGTCTTGGTTTTTCATTGAGAATTATGTTTGGATCATTGTAATAATATATATATATATATATATATATATATATATATATATATATATATATATATATATATTAGTGTTGAGACGATTATTCCCTCTGCTTAACTTATTTTGTTTTCAAGTAAGATCTTTGACTTACTTGTTGTTTCATCAAATACTTCTGCATGCAAAATCCGATCCCGCATTTTGCTAATTCCTACCCTCTGATGAGAAGGAGAGTATTTCTTTGAAACTCCACGGATTAAGGACTATCCATTTATTTAGTGTTTCCTTATAATTAAAGCACATAATAACAAAATATTAAATAAAAGCAATGAAAACAACAACTAGTAGAAATAATAATTTATCAATGTCTCTCTGGAAAGGGATCGGATTCATTTCCAGAGGATTTCCCTCAATCCCGGCTCCAAACCAGGAATTTCAAAGATCAAGAGTTTTTCTAGGGAGGTCACCTAAAACATCAGCGATTTGTAGTTTTTTCAGACGACTTGATACTACTCCTCGCATACCAACTAAGATCTGGATTATTTGTGTTTTAACCCCGTGTATACACCTTATCTCCAAGGCCAATGGAGCATAATTGCTCCACTTCTTATTCTCATTCTCTCTAACATTCCTGTCCCAGGGTACTGAAAAGTCTACAATCTGCCAATTTTTTGAGACCTTGTCAATGACGACCAAATCCGGACGATTATGTTCCAATTGCTAATTTTTATTATTATTATTATTAGTAGTAGTAGTAGTAGTAGTAGTAGTAGTATTAGTATTATAATAATAATAATAATAATAATAATAATAATAACAGCAGCAGCACTAAGTGAAACTAACTTGCATTTCTCTATCCCTTCTCACCATTTTTAACATATCTGATTATCTTCCACTTTGTCATGCACGGATCTGGAGTCTATATTCGTAACACCCTCCCATGATTAAGGAATCTAAACAAGAATTAGATGACCAGACGTTAGCTACCTATATTTTTAGCAGGAGTACTTGAAAATGAAAGTCATAAACTCCTATGAGACATGGATATACCAACAGATAAATCCATCCAAGCAAGAAGACCAGATGTCATACTACTTAACAAGAAGGAAAAGACCTGTCAGATTGCAGATTTTGCTCTCCCAGCAGACCACAGAGTGAAGATCAAGAAGACAGAGAAGCGGAGAAAATATACTGAACATGCCAGAGAGCTCAAAAGAATATGGAAGATGAAAAAAGTCAGAATAACACCACTAATAGTAGGAGTGCTAGGAACAATACCAAACAACTTTGAAAAGAGAATGGGAGAAATTGGAATCAGAGGGATGGCTGATAAGATACAATGGATAACAGTAATAAAAACTGCTGAAATATTAAGGAAAACCCTTGAATGCAGAGATTAATACACATGAACTACGGATAAAAACTGGATATGCAGAAAATGCTACAGATGTAAAACACAAAGGAAAATCACATGAAATCATGAAAAGTTCAATGATATAATTGTAAGATACCCTTTCTTTTTTTTGTGCGTGTCACCATACACTGGCACCACACCAAATAAGTGAGGAGAATCAAGGAGGATGGAAAGGTCTAGGAGAGGAAGCACTAGTCAGACCTCTACTGGTAGAGTGTAAAGACAAATTTCAGTGGAAACCAATGGTCACTGCCAACGAGAAATCATGGTAAGCGGCTGTTGCGATAACGCAAATTCTTTTGCAAAGGTTCTTGAATGAGGTAGAGAGTACTGAAAATCTGGGGAGACTTGTTGTCACTCAGACTCTAGAGAACACTACAAGTGAGTAAACTTGTCACTCAGACTCCACAGGTTATGGCCAGTGAGTGATCGCTGATGATGGCCTGTGTGAGAACTCCTAGGAGCTTCTCAAAACAAGGGTCTTCCTCGAAGAGAGATCTATTTATTTCAAGAATAGGGAAAGCAAGGGTCTGAGTGTTGGCAGTAAAAAGAGAGAAGATTGGTTTTAGACATGTTAAACGTTGTGGTTCCGGTTTAGAGACTGTTAAGGCAAGAAAGAATGCATTGAGCAGCAATCGTACCGTTTCATCATCCAATTGACAATCCTCTTTTCCTCAAGTGACTTTTGGCCTTGATAATGTCGTCTAAGACTGAATATTTCCATATCGTACCATTTCATCATCCAATTGATAATCCTCTTATCCTCGAGTGTCTTTTGGCCTTGATACTGTCGACTAAGACTGAACATATGTTTCCATTTTGGATCTGAAGTGAAAGTCAGTCTGAGGAGCTTGTTATAATATATGTTTTTTTAATTCACAGCTCATGTATTAAACATATATTCTGAACATGTTCAGCATTAGAACGAGAGATCCAAATTATGGTTAACACATTTATTTACAGTAGACAATTATGAAAGACAATCAATTATAGAAAAACAATAAAAAATATTCTGTTCTTACTTTAACTTTAATATACAAATATTGCTTACCGGAAGTGGGATGAGGGGTTGGATTCTTTATTTTTGTGGGAGCCCCATGGAAGAGGTCCGACACTAGTGAATCTTTTACCCTCTCTTATCAAGGAAAAACAGTGCTCAGATCTGATACACCACCAGAATCAGTCCCCTACAAGTTTATCAGAACAAGGGGCTTCATCGAAAAGACGGTCACTCATTTTAACTGGAACAAAACAAAGGTCTAAGCATTATTTGTGAAAAGAGAGATGATGTATTTTAAAGATGTAACTAATGCACTTCAAGGTGTTGCCATAGACAGTTATGTTACCTGCCATAAATTTCAAAAATAATCTCAGAATATGATTTGGAAGATCATTAATGAAAATCAGAAAGCGGGTTGTGTCCAGAATAAATCCTTTAGGCACAGCAGCAGTGATACCGTGCACTTCAGACTTCTGCCAACTCTTCTTGATTCATCACAGGTTCAAATAACTTACTCGTGACACACAGGAAACCAATCAGCCTGTATTGAGATGCAGAAGACTGGTAGCTAGCATTTTTTTAATAGTGGACGGACACGATTCATGAAAGACAAGCAATTATAGAAAAACATTAAAAGATATCCTGTTCTTACTCTACCTTTAATAATATAGGAATATTACTTACCGAAAGGGGGGGGGCTTAGATTCTTTATTTTTATGGGAACATATGGAAGAGATCCAATATTAGTGAATTCTTTAATCTCTGTCGTCTCTTTCAAGCAGGATCAAAGAGAAACAATCAGTGTACCACCAGAACTGATGTACCAATCAGAATCGGTTCCTCACAAGCTTATCGAAAGAAAGGGCTACCTCGAAAAGAGAGGCATTTATGTCAAATGGAATAAAACAAAAAGTCAGAGGTTTGGCGGTGAAAGAAGAGAAGATGTGTGTTAGGGTTAGGGTTAGATTGGTGTTAGAGGTGTTAAAATGATGTTTTTGTATTTTTATGCAGATTCTTGTTCTATGTCTGATTAGCCATTTCGACAACATGAAGAATGATTTTGGATAAAAGCCGAGAAAATGCGGAGGTGAACGGAAATTGGGTAACAGCTTTTAAGGAATTGTTCTATGAGCTGAACTGAAGCCATTGAATATAGTTCAGTGTTAGCTAATTATCCATTTTCTCAGGAATGGCGCTTGGGATTGGAAAGTTAGGGTTTCTTGGTGAACAAAAGATAGAAATAATAAAAGAAAGAAAAGAAAGAAAGAGAAAAAAAATAAAGTGATGAAATAAATAAAAGAAAGGAAGATACGAGGGTCGTTACAAAAGTAATGACTCTTACGTATTCTTACCTCACAAAGTTGAAGAACTCAAAGACGGGAGTGGTACCATTAAAACGACCTTTTTGTGCTCTAGAATTTATTTTTCTACAATCACCATTCTTAATGCACTTTTGCTAGCGATGAACAATGGCTGTGCATAGGCGTCCAGAGTGCACATTGTCATACGAGGGTCGTTCCACAAGTAAATGCCTCCTAGTTACTTTCCACTCAAAAAGTTAAAGAGTTATGAAGATAGAAGTGGTACCATTAAACCAAGCGACCTTTTGTGCTCCAGAATTTATATTTCTACATAGTCACCACTGTTCTCAATGCGATTTTGCCAGAAATTCAATGACGTATCTTTATTTCTGATGCACATCCATGACATGTGTTGCTTTCTTAGTCTCATACCGTCAATATCTGCAACAGAGAGATGAAACTTTCAGGTCATGAATGCATAAGTTCAGTTATTATAACACTGCAGCTTGCAATCCCTTTTGATCCATTCAAACTGAATAAAAAAAATAGGAGCCATTATGTTTGGACCCCCCCCCCCATAGAAAGAAAAAAAATAAAAGAAAGAATAAAAGAGAAAGGAAAAAGAGGAAAATACATGAATAAAAAAAAAAAAAAAACAAGACTAAAGCAACTGGTCCTGACGGCGTTCCTATTAAAAAAAAAAAAAAAGCTCCAACCAGAACAAGCTCTCATACTTACAAAGCTGTTTAAGCCTTGTCTTAAGAAGAATTGCTTCCCGACACCCTGGAAAACCTCATCAGTATGTCTCGTATTTAAAAATTCAGGTGATCGCTCATCTACCTCTCAGACCAATAAGTCTCGTGTGCATCATGAGTAAGCTGTTGGAATCTGTTAAATAGAGAAGTAGTCAACCACCTCAGCAAAAATAACCTCCTTAGTGACATGCAATATGGTTTCTGTTCTGCTAGATCTACAGCAGACGTGCTTACCGTTATATCTCATAGGATTAATGAATCTCTCAATGGAGGCTTCCTTTCTAGGGCAATTGCTCTTGACATATCAAAGGCCTTTGATAGGGTATGGCATAATGGTCTACTCCACAAAATCTCCAGCTATGGTATAACTGAAAATATCTTAATTATTAAATCATTTCTGATAGAAAGACTTATCCTGCCTTGACAGAGTTCAAAATAGACTTCATAATCTAGTGGGGGATGTCCTCTTGTTGTTCTTGCAACCGCTTTCTTACAGAAGAGACGTTGCGAGTTTGTCTCTGCTTTATCGCTATTTTCATGGCAAGTGCTGGTCCGAGCTTCAATCTATGGTCCCCCCTCGCCAAACATTCATGAGAAACACTCGTCTAGTTGAAAACACTATCAATAATTTCTCCTACTCTTTATCTGTGCCTATACCTAAATGTAGATTCCATGAACAAAGCTTCTTTCTTAGAACTACATGCCTGTGAAACTCTTCCGTTTCCCTACTTTCCAGCTGACTACAATATGGTTGTCTTCAAGTCTAACATAAACAAGTTCTTGATGAGCGGTTCCCTTAAATAATCCAATTTATCAAATTTCCACGACGAACGAATACTATGATATTGTTCCATTGACTAATGTACATTCATCGACCCTTATCCTTACGTGACCTCCAGGCCTTGATGTGGTGACTCCTTTGTAACAAAAAACAAAGAAAGAAAGAATGAAAGAAAGAAAAGAAAAAGAGACGTGAAAAAAAGAAAAGAAAGAATTTTCACAGTTCCTGCTTTAATATTCAAATCCATACATGTGTGTAAATGTATAAGGTATATCTTTTTAATAGATTAAAAATATTCTTAAAGAAATTTTGGAGAATGGAAAAATCATAAAGTAAAAAAAAAAAAAAAAACTGTAGGAAAAATTGTATTTATCAACAAAAGAAAATGGCGACGCACAGCTGATTTTATTCTCAATGGTCACGTGAAGATAACATAATTTCTCGCCATTTGTATGCAAATTAGATGATCCTGAGCTGCATCAAATTGAAAAACGAGCCGTGCATATTTATTGCGTTGTTTGATATGGATTCTTATTATCCTTGTATATCTCCTTATTTTTTTTTTTTTTTTAATTTTCTTCCTTTGAAGATTGTAACGCTGGGTATGAGGCAGCCAAACCAGCTGCCAACATTTCCCTGCTTTTTATTGAAACCAACCGAAAGCTCCTTTTAGTATCCTCGTTGTTCCCTTAAGCGCAATTGTCTGGATCTCTTTTGCACTTGGTTCACCAGGAATATTAGTTAAGATTCCAGTTTCTCCCTAAGATTCCAGTTTCTTTTCATATCACACATGAGACCTTGATATTTTGTCTGTTTCTCCCATTCAGCTCCGTTCAGACCTTCATCATTAGGAACACTCACTTCAACCAAGGTTGCAACTCTCTCTGACTTATTCTATATAACTATTTCAGGTTTCACAACAGTATTTTCAAAGTAGGTGGCTGTAGGGTGTTTAAATGATAATGTCACTTCTACCTATGGTAAAAAGGAAATCTATGTTCAGTTTTTTATGCTAATTCATTCAGTAGAGGGAAAAACTTTAATTAAGTAGGATACTTATTATCTTTCCAGCTTTTTGTGCTGAAAAAACCTGGACTTTAACCCTAGCACATGGTTACCTATTTTAGTTTCCCTAAGATTCCAGTTTCTTTTCATATCATATATGAGACCTTGATATTTGGT